>NW_005842843.1:296419-307124 GCF_000455745.1 Alligator sinensis
CCTTGTCGTAGCCCTGGGCGCGTGCGGCGGAGGCAGTAGCCAAAGCGGTCGCCTCGCTCCGCTCCGCCTCGCTGAGCTCCCGCGCCAGGGGCTCGGGCCTTGCCTGGGGCGCTTCTGTTACCTGTCCACGGGCGTGCGGGTTCAGGTGTGCACATGTACATCCTGCCTTAGGCTACGGACACCGCTACCTGCACATGCACGGGGCACACGCACAATGGGTCTGTGAGGCGAGCGGTTTGAAATGCCGTAAAGGATAGGACGCTCCGCCTCGCTGAGCTCCCGCGCCAGGGGCTCGGGCCTTGCCTGGGGCGCTTCTGTTACCTGTCCACGGGCGTGCGGGTTCAGGTGTGCACATGTACATCCTGCCTTAGGCTACGGACACCGCTACCTGCACATGCACGGGGCACACGCACAATGGGTCTGTGAGGCGAGCGGTTTGAAATGCCGTAAAGGATAGGAGTGATTAGGAAAAGGGGCCTGGCTCGCACACATGGAGCTGCCACACAGTTACTCAGGGCTGCAGCAGGGTTTCACCTAGGCCAATGCTTCCCACTTTTTCCTCAGCGTGACCCCATTTCCTCAGCATGGCCCCTCAGTCCCAACCCACCCCCACGGCCCCATCCACTGATGTTGTGACTTCATCTGGGGTCCCAGCCCACAGCTTGGGAACCGCTGATCTAGGCTGCGAGGTAAAACAAGCCAGGCCCTGCTGTGTGCAAGGGGATACACTCAGGCAGTGGCTGTAGCAGGGAGAGCACATGGGACAGGCAGGCAGGGTGGGATTAGAGAAGGAAGGAACAGCTCCAGCAGGACAAGGGAAAGGACAAGTAATTACCCCAGTCAGGGTCTGATTGCACACCCATCATGGTTCATTGCAGTCTACCTGATCCCTTCTAAACTCTTCCTTCCACAGCTGTTAAGGACCCTCTCTTCTTTGCCATGGTCTTTGTGTTCCACCACTTCACCTTTGTTCTGCAGTTCTACTGCCTGTTAGTTGCTCCTGGTAATGATGATCCTATTTCACAGCCCTGCAGATTATTTTTAACTCATTCCAATTAGGTTATATTTATTTTTGCTTCAATCTTAAATTGAATAATGCAGCCCCAGGGCCCTTGACATAGTAGTAAAGCTTCTAGTTTATTTTTAACTAGAGAAAAATATGTGTTGTTTTATGCCTGATGATGCACCTCACCATCTGCACCCCCCTTGTCAAAATTTTAGATCCTGCCATGGATCTGCAGCTATGGAAGAGGACTGGAATAACTCCAGGTATCAGGGGGAACCTGAAGACGAGAAAAGAGAATTCTATGTATGTGGACAGAAAGGCAGAGGTAAGGAAGTGGGGGGAGAGGGGATGAGGTATTACAGGCAGAGGAAAGCAAACAACTGTGAGAAAAGGAGATGGAGTGGGAGGGAAGAGTTATTTTTCCAATGAATAAGACAGACACCAAACAACGTTAAACAATGCAACTACTCCACATTAAAGCTCTCTTCCTTGCACTCCCTAAAGAGGGGTTGTTTCCATTCCGCCAGTTCCCAATATTAAAGGTTTCAAATTCTACTGTATGCACTTTGCTTCCCAGTGTAAGATCATTTTACACTTTTGCTCCGTGTGCAGATTGCCACTTGGATCATTTACAGGAGTTACAAGTCCAGGTAAAAAGGCTTTTAAGCTTTGCTATCATCCTGATGACATTGTTTAGTTAAGCATGGAGTAGGGTAGATACAAGCATCACTAGCTGAGCTCTGTACCTAAAGCACCATTTTTTTCCACCAGACAGAATTGACAAGGCTTAACATTTAAAGCACAGAGAAGTCTAGTTTTTAACATCTGTATTTGTCCCTGACACTTAAATTCAAGGACAGTGGAGCTTCCACAATGCAAATAAATCTGACAGGCAATCTAACAACCTCTGTCAAGGGCAATGTACATCAGTCTGCAACCCATTTGTATTTCCTGGAAGTCAAGGAAGAAAAAAAGAAATAATATTTCTTAGCTAAGATGAAAGAGAAGGTATGTCTTTTTTTGTTGGTAACCCAACCCTCACTTTATGAATGAAACTCAGTCCAATATTTTATTTATTGCATGAAAAGAGGCCTCTGATCATCACTTTCTGTCCCTTCCTTCCTCACTTGGAAAAGCCTTATTCAAGTACTTTCCCACATCGGCTTGGGGTGGGACTAGATAGGGCAGCTATGATTTCCTGCAGACATTACAACTGCTTCTAATGCCAATATTACTAGTGTAGAATGCAGACAAAAGGGCAAAACATTGCTATTATAGCCTCTCTCTCCCTTCCAGTTCAGATGCAACTTGGGAAAGGCTGGGAGATCCTCACCCATGCAGAGAAATGAGAGGGGCTAAATAGGAGCACCTATACCATTGCCTGAGGACAATGAAACAGTATAGAAGACGAGAGGAGCAGCCTAAACACCCTCCCATCCCGGAATAGAAATCTGGGACTAGTCTTCCCCTTCTAAGTGAAACCCAGCAATAACCTGCCATCCAGCCACTGCTGAGAAAATTATACTTGTGGCAGATAGATCACTGTTTCTGTCTAATGATAGCAGTATCCTTTTACAGCAATAGCCTTATTTTGAAAGAATGAAATATTCTACACTAATGGCCTTCATATTGCATAAAGGTCTGATCTGCAAACTTTACAGACAACCTAACCCCACTTTATAGTTTGGGTTCAGGAACACATCAGTACTTCACACTTATAAACTCCGGTATCCTTTTTCAAGACCCACAAAACACTTTACAAACATTGGGTGCATGTACATGAAATGCTAAATGCATGGTAGATTAATTCTACTGCGCATTAACGTATCACAGCAAAAACAATGCTAATGCACTGTAGAATTAGTCTACTGCACATTAGTGTCACTAAAAAGGCATGAACCGGTGCTACTGGGCAGTAATGCAGGTTACTGCATGTTGAGTTAGTACCTGTTATTACAGGTACTAATTAAACTTAATGTTAACAGTAACTATGGTACACTAAAGCTATATCCATGTTAGGTATATTAATAACCTGATTTTAAAAAAAGATGCTGGGCTTGAGAGTCTGAGGCTGAGAGCACTAGTGCCCCTGGCATATATTACATTTATGGCACAATTAATGTAGCCCATCTTTGCAGCTGGTGCCTTAAAATGAAGGAGCAGCATGCCCAACCCCTTTGCTGACAATCAAGTGATTGTCCCCATTGGGATGAGGGCAAAAGATAACTATGATCAATTAAGAGTATGCGAATACTTACAATTCAAAGGGGTCCAGACCTCCATTAAAATTTCCGAAGGGGTTTGCAAATGAAAAAAGTTAAAAACCACTGCCCTATGCTACAACTGCCAACCAAAATCCATTGCAGATGGCATTATTTAAAAGACAGACTAAAATAGGCCTAAACACTGAGGGTGTCTATACACAGTGGGGGAGGGGTGCATGCGCCATGCTCCAGACAGCCACTCTAATTAAAACACCACATCACATGTATTCAGTGTCCCCCTTTTTAAAATGGCTGCAGGGGTACTTTAAAGTTTGAGAAGTTTTAGTTACAGCACCCCTGCTGCCATTTGAAACACAGGAAACTGAATACATGCGACAATGCAGCACGCTGGTGTGTTCTAATTAGATCAAGTCTGCTCCAATGTTCTAATTAGAATACACTGGAGCATGTATTTCGGTACCCCAACTTACCTTCAAAATGTTCTTCCAATCGCTGTTCTCTCTCACTTGCATGGCTTGTTTGTATAAGCTAAACTGTAAATATTTTAAATACCTCAACCACTTCAAAGGCTTAACATGTGACCAGAAGAAATATGTCGCAACACAGACATCATTGTGCTATGCTTACTGGTAGTAGATAATGCATCTGCCCAGGTTTATTTTCACTGGGTTACTTGATAAGCGGTCTTTTAAAATAGACAGGCTACAAGTAATCTTTTTTTAGGCATGTAGTTTTCTCAGGTGTCATTTGGTTGCTGTTGCTTATTATGCACAGGCTACTGGGGTCTGTAATGTTCTGATGCTAGCAAGCTGTCCTCCAGATCCAGAATACAACACAGAAAACACAGCTCTACATGTGTTCAGTAGCAAAAGGTCTACTGTTGATAGGACACCAGTTGATCTGATTCAGTCTGTCCAAAATGGGAGCAGCTTATCCTCAACTACTAGATTCACTGGTATGTTATTCATACCCTGCTGGGTCTCTACAAGGAACTGGTCTCCAAACCCATTTATTGGCATGCCCCTCCCCACCCCCCATGCCAACTCTTATGATGTTCATCTTGTTTCCTTCGCAAAGTTTACACACCTGTACTGTAGCTGTTTTCATACTTCTTTCAGTGTCTTTTTGTCTATTAGTGCATTTTAATTTTTCTTTCTTACTGGGTCATCTAGTGGTCAGGAGGCCATTCTTCCTACTGCTTTTCAGCAGTGTAACTTATTATAACCATGGCCTAGCACAACACAAATTCCTACAATCTTCAGTTTCAGAAATAAAATCATGAAGGAAGACTGCCATGGGACAAAGTTCAAGGTAGCTGAATGTTTAGGCTTTATTTTCTTGTAATAAGTGAAGATTTTATTGTATCTACTCAATTCCAAGTTGAGTTTATTTTCCCTTATTTAGCACCCCATCTTGGAATTGAATACAAAGTGCTGAGGGAGGTGGCCAACCAGAGCTGGAGCTGCAGTGCACACCCCCCCACCTCTGCATGCCTGCCTGGGGCACAGAAAGACAGCCTCAGGCTGGCCTTGTATTAGTGGTGCTGGCTCTGCGCTGCTGCTGTGGGGCTGGACCAGGGCCATACTCTATGTCCCAGGCTGAAGCAAGGGAGAGCACCTGCATGTACCAGAGCAAGGGTAAGGGGCCAGGGCAGGGGCTCAAGGATGAGAACAGTAAGTGTCAGACAGCAGGAGAAAAAGTTGCCTGCCTCACTCCCCCCCCCAAAACTACTTTAAGATGACCTTCCATTAGATTCTATACATAGACAATTTACCAGCATGTATAGAATCTAATATTAGTGGGGTCATCTTAAATTAAAAGGTAAATACACTACATTTGCTTGAGCTGGTAAAGATGTCAAGACAGTTGGTCTTTATTGTTCCAGCTGAATTCAGAATCGTGTCCTACCTGCATTGAAAAAAATGCTACTGCATGCAGACATTGTTGAGACTCCTGCCAATTTAATAGTTCAAGCTCAATTTCTTTATTTAATTCTAAAGAAAGTAGGTTTTTCTGTAGGATTCTTTATTCTTTTTTAAACTAAATACTTTCTAACAACCTCTAACTATATTTTGCACAGATCCAATTCAAAATGTTCCTACTAAGGAAAAAATTTTTTATAAACTAGATTTGTGCAACATCAAATTCAAACTAATAAACCCAGACAAGCCAAAAAAGCTGGTAAAAGATAATAATCTGTTACTTAAAACAAGTAAGGTCCAAAATTGCTGTAATTAGTACCCTCAAACTTCACTTTGTTTTCACAGCACTCACCTGGCTGACAGGTTTCTGTGCCAATACTAAGCTACCCCTATTTACTAGAAACAAAACAGCATTACAGACGAGCACAAGAAGTGTTACTGTGTGACACAGGTTTAGGTTGTAGCCGTGTTGGTCTAAGGACAGGCAGACAAGGTTCCTTGGGTGAATTTGATATCTTTTATTAGACCAACCCAAATGGTTGGAGAATAGTTATTAAGCAAGCTTTCGGGTTCAAAAACCCTTCGTCAGACTCAGGAAGCTGCAGCAGCTGGTGTGTGCTCTTCCTGGATGGAATGAAAAGTAAACAAGCCAGGGGCTGGGCTGGGGAGTCAGTTGCCAGGCAGATCATAATGTATCAAAAATCCAATGTCTATGTTTAGTCCCTGATCTCTAGTATCCAGCAGGTTGATGAAATGGAGTTCATAGGCTCGTCTCTGGGAAGTGTTGTGTAAGTTTACCTTGAGGATCAGGACTGAGAGATTGGAGAGAGAGTGGCCCTCCTGTGAGAAATGTGCCCCCACCGGTAATTGGGTGTTTCTGTCTTTGATGGATTTCCAGTGTGCATTCATTCTGGTGCGCAGTTGTTGTCTGGTCTCTCCTACATATGCCCTGATGGAAGATATGTAGGAGAGACCAGACAACAACTGCGCACCAGAATGAATGCACACTGGAAATCCATCAAAGACAGAAACACCCAATTACCGGTGGGGGCACATTTCTCACAGGAGGGCCACTCTCTCAGTCCTGATCCTCAAGGGAAACTTACACAACACATCCCAGAGACGAGCCTATGAGCTCCATTTCAACCTGCTGGATACTAGAGATCAGGGACTAAACATAGACATTTGAGTTTTGATACATTATAATCTGCCTGGCAACTGACTCCCCAGCCCAGCCCAGCCCCTGGCTTGTTTACTTTTCATTCCATCCAGGAAGAGCACACACCAGCTGCTGCAGCTTCTTAAGCCTGATGAAGGGTTTTTGAACCCGAAAGCTTGCTTAATAACTATTCTCCAACTATTTGGGTTGGTCTAATAAAAGATATCAAATTCACCCAAGGAACCTTGTCTGACTGTGTGACACAGCATTTGGCAGTTGGGTTTTGTCATTTCCAGGGGAGTAGAAACAGACACAGGCAGGAAAAATGAAAAGCCTATTGTAATTTTGCTACTGAAGTCTCAGATGCGTCAAAAAACGTAGAGGTTATCAAATAAAATTATTTTTAAAAAAGCTGAAATCAAAATCACTATCTTCTTACTGCTGAACTCTAAAAGATGAGGAACTGAAATATTTATCTGACAGTACACATCGTTTTATTTTAAGTGTTCCAATCACTACAATGAGATTGTACGAGTTATTTCAGAAAGATTTGATATCTGTTTATTATAAACTAAACAACAGAAAATTATTTACATGATGAAAAAATTCAAGAGTTTAGTGGAATGGATGACTTCATGATACTGCTGCAATACAAGAAATTTAGTCCACATATTTTCCAAGAATGTCACCATCTCTAAATAAGAAGTAGTCCTGCAAATGAAAAAGAAAATAGAATATGCAGTGGAGTCAAATAGCATATAAGCACTGACACTAAGGGAAATGGTACTAAATGTTATAAATCATGACTGCAATGACTATAAAACGAGAGAGTTAATATTATACAATCAAAGGAATTATTAACCCAAGGGCTTTTCTACACTTCAACTGCCCCATAAATTATCCACCTTTTGTTACCTTTGTTCTAGAGGATGCTTTTGCCCCTTTGGACAAGCACCAGGATAATTTTTGTCTAGTAAGAATAACCTTTGAGACTGCATTTATCAATTCCTGCAAGTTTGGTGGTGGGAGGTTCTGGAATCTTCTCCCCACCTCAGCAAAATTCATCCTGTAGTCACTCCTACTAGGTATTTCTCCCCTAACATTTGAAGGTGTAGGGTTTCTCTTCCAGTAAGGGAAGCACAGTATATACTTCAGAACCAACTTGATATTGGTGCTCTAGCACTTTAACTTAATCAGTGGCACACATCTTGAAGAATCAACATTGAACTGTTTTGGACTTTATATTGTAATCAACTGGACTTTACAGAGAGTCTCAAATTAATAAGTGCAAGCTAAGCTAGTTTTAAGTATTTTAGACAAACCTTATCTTCCAGTACTACTTTAGTACCCCCATACTCTGGTAGTAAAACCTTGTCACCAACTTTAACACTGACTGGCTGGACCTCTCCATTCTGAAGAGAAGAAAAAGATATAAGTTTATTTACAACATAACACACACATGAAGCACTATTACAATTTAAAATAAAAAAAACAAACCTTCCAGATTATAAAAATATATGCAATCTAACAAAAAGGTAAAGGGGGGGGGGGGGGGGGGGGGGGGGGGGGGGAGGAGGAGAGAGAGATTGAGAGTTCAGGCTAATGAGTAATGCGCTCCATTTTCTGGTTCCCAAGCATTAGCGTAATGCTACACCTGGGTAGCAAAGGATTTAATATTCAGAATTCAAATTTGAAGTGTTTTCATCATACAATGAGTTTTTTTTAATTTAGATTTCTTATTCAGAAAAGCCCTAATATGGGAGCATAGGATTCATTTGTCTCAATATAATATAGGCCAAGTCAACAGATTTCCTCTATAACAAAGACAAGACAGACTTCTGAAAGCGTGGGGCAAACCAGACAGCTTTTAAAAACTCGGAAGCGCAAGTAAAAAAAAAAGTCACAATTAGTTTATTTCTGTAACCTGAATTCACAGCTTACTAAAAAACTTGTTTCATAAACTACTTTAAATGGTTAACACATCCATGCTCAAAGTCAGAGCCATGCTAGGATTAAATTCTTGGCTCCTTTGCCTCCAATCCCTCTTCAAATTATTTTCATAGGTTTGATCAAATGCAATAATGTTAATAAGTAGGCTGCAGCAGTTTTTTTCCAATTATCCCACCACAATTAGTATTTTCCCTTAAACAAGCTTCCAGCTATAACATATTTACCTTTGCCTTTGATCCTGATCCAACTGCCACAACTGTTGCTTGCAGCACTTTTCCTTGAGATTTTTCTGGAAGCATGATGCCTCCTTTTGTTACAGTCTCAGCTACACATCTTTCAACCAGAACACGGTCAAAGAGGGGCATAAATTTCCGAAATGCACGCCCTGCCTGTTAAAAAAAAGGGAATTTTATATGCTGCGCTACAAACTAAAGGAATATTTCACACGACACTGCAACAAGGTTGCAATCCCAAAAACCTGAAAAACCCAAACTATTTTACTATGCTAGTAGCAGGCTTCAGAGAAATGTTGAGCACTCAAGTTAATCAAACTGTATAAGCTCTGTACCTCTCTGAATCAGGCACAACGTTGTTATAGCAGAAATGAACCTACTCCCTCCCCCCAAATAGTTGCAATTGAGATCCAAATGGAAAAAAGATGTATAAGAATTTAAATAACTAACTAATGTAAGTAACAGATAAATTATTAGATGAAGAAACCACATATACCTTAGGCAGCTTAAAAGTCCAGAAGACTTAAAGGTATTACTGATTATTAGATGAAAATGCACTTAGAAGTTTTAAATCAGAGCTGGCTACTGTTAAAAAAAAAAAAAAAAAAAAGAGAAGAAGAAGAAAAGGAGCTTGATGGCAATTCTCCTTTGAGTTATTTTACTTATGTCCTTCGACACAAATAAGATACAAAGAACATGTCCTGGCTGCTACACTACTTCAGTTTAGCATTTAATCCAATTATGCATGCCCTTCCAGAAAAATATTACGTAGAGATGTATGATGCCACGAGTGAGCTTACTTGTTATTGGCATTTTAGAAAGAAAAGCAAAACATTTATTGAGACTCCTAGCATTCTTGTAAAAGTATGGCTAATTTTATCTACTGATCTTTGCAAAAGTCTCAAGCCTTCTTTCTGTCGGATATCTTAGCCTACCGTTCTACCTTGGCTTTGAAATCACCCAAAAAACGTTTAGGGGTCAGTGCCAAAATCAAACGCGAGCCTGCAAGCCCCACCATGCGGGCAAGCAGGGAGACCCGCCTAGTCACGTGGTGCGGGCTCCGTTCCTTTCTAGCAGGTTCCACCAGTGTCCAGATCTGGCAGCCACAGGGGGCAGGGGGGCAAGCCCGGGGCTCTCACCGCAGCTAGACAGGTCAAGGGGCGCCCTGCCCGGGCAGAGCCGTTGCGGGCACCAGGGCAGCAGTACGTGGCGGTGCCGCCTCTACTCACCCTGACCGCGACACTTCCTTCTCCCGCGCCCGGGGAGGACAGCGGGGAATGGAGAGATCCGACCCGAACTAAAACGCCCCTTGGCCCTCACCGAGCCGGGCCGCACAGCGAGGCCAAGATAGCGGCTCTGGCGATCCCGCCACAGGCGAAGGCGGAGGGAGGACGGCGCTGGGGGGGGACACGAGAGAGCCGAGCCCCCGCGCCCCGCCCGGACGTCCCTAGCACATGGCCCAAGATCGCGCCCGAGCAGCAGCAGCAGCCGCCGCCACTACCCACGCCCCGGCCCCACGCCCTTCGGGCACAGCCGAGCGAGATCCCAGCCCGGCCGCAGCACTCACCATGGCGCGCCTGCCGCTGCCGCTCCCCACACACTGCCCTTCCCGCTGCGGCCACGCGTGAAAAGGTCACCAACCGCGCATGCGCGCTGCCTCACTACCGCGGCACCAGAAGGGGGTGGAGCCGCCCCGCCCCCCGCGAGAGAGGAATTGGATTTGCTGGTTTATTTTCGCTCGCAGGCCCGCGCCGCCGTTAAGGGCGGACTCTTGCTACAGCCGACTTTAAAGCCAGCTTTAGTACTCCCCGTACTGACTACGGGGCGTTCCATTGCCCGGAAGTGACGTTATGTCCCCTTTGACCCCTGGCCTGCATGAGCGTTCTAGAAAGTTCTGGAACCGAGGGGCCCCGGAACCTGTCTGAAGCATTCAAGGGAAGCCAGAGCGCATGCGTGGTGCGGGCCGGCCCCGCGGGCCCCGCCCCCTCCCCGCCAGGCGGGGCAGCCATTGGCTGATGGGCGCGGCCCCTCCCCCAGCGGGGTGGGCACGGGCCGCGATGCTGGGTCCGGGGTGGCCGCGCGGAGCTGCACATGGGTCGCTGCCCGGTCGTGGGGAGGGGCACAGCCTGAAAGTGCCGTGCGTTCTCCAGGCGCCTGCCAGAGCCCGCCCGCCCGCACAGCCGCCGCCGTTTCGTGCTAGCCGGCCGCCT
>NW_005842843.1:307387-315913 GCF_000455745.1 Alligator sinensis
CCGGGCCCTCGCGCCGCCCGCCGCGCGCGCCTACGCCAAGGACGTGAAGTTCGGGCCGGACGCGCGCGCGCTCATGCTGCAGGGGGTCGATCTGCTGGCCGACGCTGTCGCCCTCACCATGGGGCCCAAGGTAGCCGCGCAGCCCCTGTACGGGCCGCCCTGCCCTTGTTGCGGCATGACGGGAGGAGTTCCCTTTATCTGTCTTTAAGGGGGGGGAGTGGCGAGGCGGGCTTGGCGCCAGCAAAATCCCAGGGCCACCCTTTGCTTGGCCTGCTGGTGCAGGTGGCTGTAGCTGCTCTGAGGGGAGCAGCTTCTTGGGAGCCTTTGCCTCTGTAGATAGGAAACGTCTTCATGACTTACCTGCAAAGCCTAAGGGACACACAACCTTTATTTTATTGGCAGCTGTGCCTGGGCTCAGCCATGTGGCTGCTCTTGTTTCCTTTTCTTCTCAGATGACAGGAGAGCAAGGGGGATTCAGCTCTTGCTCAAGGGAAGCCCATTATATTTTTAGTTCTATGCCCATCAGCTGCTTGATTCCATAATTACAGTATGGTAATAATGAGAGGATATTGCCATAGGGTGTAGATTTGGAGGTGGTTTTGCCTTTCCTTAAACCCAGTGAATGACTGTAATTGCATTAATGAAGCAAGGCATTAGCGTGCAGGGTGGACAACTTGAAAACATTCAGATGTTTTCAAAGGCAAATGTATTTTAGTACTTAGTTCCTTTGCCCTTTTCTTTAAAGAAATACGTTGACGTTGCATTTTTTTGATGGAGCCATAGTTCTGTTAAACTTGTAAAAGTCATGATAACAGTAGTCTAATCACAGACTTTGGTTTGTGAGACTAAGTGGCTCAGATATCTGCTCGGACTATGAGAAACAAGTTGGCAGTCTGTCCCTTGATTTCATCAGCTGGTGTCTTCTCATCTTACTCCTTGACCCTTTCGTTTTTCAAATAAAACAAACCTCCCCTTCATATTACTAGCCTCCCCTCCCTTTTCCTTCCAAGTACCTGAGGGGTCCAGGGCTGCTGATCCTGTGAGGTCCCTTGCTGGCCACCAGCCCCTCACCTGGCCCTCCAAGCAGGGGGGAGTGGATAGAATGAGGCAGGCTTCAAAGCATCGTTTCACCTGCCTGCCTGCAGCAGATCACACTGCTTGCTGGGAGATGGATGGAAGGCAGCTGGCAAAGGGACTGCCTGTGGGGATGGGTAGCAGCAGATAATGTTGGGGTAGCTGGGGGAGTTGCAGAGTACCAGATGAGGAAAGAGGGCAGTTACCTGCTCTCAAAGGGGCTTGCTGGGTGGCATGACACCCTTAATGGGATCTTGCAGAATGCAATAAATGGACTAGAGGAACTGAGATTAGGAAATTGGCGGGGATGGGTGAAGGGGAAGCATGCTAGTGGCAGGATGCAGCAGGGGTTTAGAGGCAGTGAAGGGCAAATTAAATGACCTGTGTGGAATGCCATTAAACCTCTTTTTTTCCTGAGCCTTGGGGTTTTCCTTGGTGGGGGAGGAGAAGCTATGCAGAGGTTTGGTTTTAGGCCTCCATTCCTTATCAAACAACCATAATATAGCAGAGATGCTGTGATCTTGCACTTTTAATGCATTCTGTGTTCCTGACGTCCTAGTATTTCTGGGCAACGTGAGGTTGAGATACTGCTAGGCTTCAAGGGCTTGGTCTGGCTGATTCAGAGTACAGATTATCCTGAGTCTCTTGCATTACAGGTGAATGTCTTAACGTCTGGGCTCCTAGCTACTGTGGGTGGGTCTTAGGGTTCTAAATCTTGAGTGGTATTGCATGCATTCTGCTTTGGAGTGAAAGCAAATACCAACTTGATATTCCTTATACAGGGATCCTGGCTTTCTCTGTTTAAAAATCCCAAATTCTCTATTAAAAAATCCCCAAATCCATGTTTTCAGCAATGAAGTACCATTAGTGTGTGAGTGTATTTATAAATATGTTCATAGATTCATAGATGTTCGGGTCAGAAGGGACCTCAATAGATCATCGAGTCCGACCCCCTGCATAGGCAGGAAAGAAGGCTGGGGTTAGATGACCCCCAGCTAGATGGTTATCTACCCTCCTCTTGAAGACCCCCAGGGTAGGGGAGAGCACCACCTCCCTTGGGAGCCCGTTCCAGACCTTGGCCACTCTAACTGAAGAAGTTTTTCGTAAAGTCTAGTCTAAATCTGCTCTCTGCTAGCTTATGGCCATTATTTCTTGTAACCCCCAGGGGCGCCTTGGGGAATAAAACCTCACCAATTCCCTTCTGTGCCCCCATGATGAACTTATAGGCAGCCACAAGGTGGCCTCTCAACCTTCTCTTGCGGAGGCTGAAGAAGTCCAGGGGCCCTAGTCTCTCCTCATAGGGCTTAGCCTGCAAGCCCTTAACCATACGAGTGGCCCTTCTCTGGACCCTCTCCAGGTTATCCACAAAATAAAGTAAAATATAAAATCCATAAAATATATGTTTTATTGATATATTTATAATTTGAAAGAAATATGGAAGCATACCAGTGCCTCAATCATAATAATAAAATAAATACTAACTACCTATATATTTTGGTGTTTAATTTTGGATTTTTATCATGGAAAATCAGAACTCCCCCTAACACTTTTGCTCACCAGGATACAGGTCCAGCTGTGGCTGTCCCCGCTGCTTTATGGCAGTGAGCAGCCCCGATATGCCAATGCCCTGCCTTTGCTGCTGCTCCTCACTCCCAACCCACAGCCCCTCAGTGTGTGAAGGGGAGGGTGGGCTCAGGGGATGTGGGAGGGGGTGGGGTGCTAGATTTCTGCTCCTACAGCAGTGTGCAGGGCTCAAGCTGAGCTGAATGAACTCTGGGCAGAAGCTGCCTCTGCAGCCCAGCAGGTGGGACCCAGCACAGGAGGGAGTGTGGTCCTGCCATGGCAGCCAAGGTGAAGTGCAGTAGCATAGAGCTGTGCTCCCTGCTACTCCTGAGCGGGCATGAGGTGTCTCACCTTGGCAGCTATGGCACCTTGGTGCTCCCTCCTGCACTGTCACACCTCCTGGGTCATGGAGATGGCTCCTGCCCAGAGCTGGTCTAGCCCAGCTGCAGCCCCATGCTCCTCTGTGGGCACAGTTATGAAAAGAGGGGGCACATTGCCTCTCTTCCCTCCCTTCAAAGGAGAAAATGTGCATTTTCCATCACAAATGGAAAACCCAGATCCCTGTAGCTTTTTTGTTTCCCAGCAGTCTAGCAGTAACATACTTGAGCACATGCAGAAAGGGTGAGGTGTCTGTGTAATACTCCTTTTCTGTTACCTGTTAATTTGGTTCAGCTGGTAATTCTTTATAGATCTTTCATCTTTGCTGCTTGATGTCAGAGACTTAACATTTTTGCTTGTATCCATATAGGGGAGAACTGTTATTATTGAGCAAAGCTGGGGAAGTCCCAAGGTGACAAAAGATGGTGTGACAGTAGCCAAGGCAATTGATTTGAAAGACAAATACAAAAATATCGGAGCCAAGTTAGTGCAAGATGTAGCCAACAACACAAATGAAGAAGCAGGAGATGGTACCACTACTGCAACAGTCCTTGCACGTGCCATTGCAAAGGAGGGCTTTGAAAAGATCAGCAAAGGAGCTAATCCAGTGGAAATCAGGAGAGGTAAGAAACATTGTTAGCAGTCACCTTTTTTTTTTCTCTCTCCCTGTCTCTCTGAATGTGACTGGGTTTCAGCTAGCTTGACTCTGCTTGCAGGAGACTAGAGTAACCAAGTCTGCTGGAGGATGATAATTGCCATGCTCCAGCATCATGTGCATCAACATCCCTGCACTGAAAAATGACGGTGGGGCCATTCAAGCCTTAGTTAAAGTGCCCCCAATGCTGTTTTTTCAACGCAGGGTTGCTGATGCATGTGATGCTCCAGGCACTTTAATTAGAGCAGCTGTCTGAGCCACTGTAATTAAAGCCTCCCCACCCGTCCTGGAACACATCTATAAATGTCCAATATGTTTTATGTATTAAAAAAAAAAAGTAATTGGCAGTATAGATATGTGTTCTTGCCTTGTTGGATCATAGTAATACCTTTTAATAAATTGCCGTTTATTTAGTTTTCTAATAAGCCTAATACTTTTTAGTGTGTAACTTTCATAAAAGTTACTATACTGTTATGTGAACAGAATGCTTCCTTTACGCTATATGACTTTACCTTAAGTAGTATCAAAGCTATCTCTGCTTCTCCTTTCCTGACACTTTTGCATGTTTTCTATCAAATATTTAAAAAGTGTATGAACTCCTGGGTTTGTTAATATGATCTGTTTGTAACTTTAGGGGAAAGTCTTGTTTTTCTGCATTCAGCAGTGAATGGTTTTGGTTTATACTCAGCCAAAAAAACTTCATATTAATATATAACATAGAGCACGCACAGAACTTTGTACTGCGTGACTTGCAGTGAGCACAGGTTTTGTGTTTGAATTTCAAACCTTGTTCAGTTCTATTCTGTACCATGTAAATAGTCATTTAATAATGTTTATTCATTCTTCTATCAGGTGTGATGCTAGCAGTTGATGCTGTCATTGCTGAGTTAAAGAAACTATCTAAACCTGTTACAACTCCAGAAGAAATTGCCCAGGTAATCCTTGTTTATTAATTTTTTCTGTTGGATGGAACATTACTACAGTCGCAAGTAAAGGCATGCTAATGGAGCCAGCCAGACTATGTTGAGTACTGATATTTATGGCTTACTGTTGTATTTACTTCTGTTAGACTTACAGGGGAAGACATGGCTTACTGTTGTATATACTTTAGACAGCTGCTCAAGGGTAATTGAGGAAAAAAATGACTGTATACCATTGCAGGTTGCCACAATCTCAGCAAATGGGGACCAAGAAATTGGCAACATAATCTCTGATGCCATGAAAAAAGTTGGACGAAAGGGAGTTATCACAGTTAAGGTAAGCATAACTTTTGGGCCTGGTGAAAAGTTCTTGCAATTTTCTGGAAGAAATTTGTTAAGTTGCATAAATGTTTACCGGAGGTCCAAATAAATAGAGCAATATATGCATCCATTGCTTGTGACTTAAAGTGCTTCTAATTTAAAGTCTGAACTTGGTACACATTATGGGCAGTGCCAAGTCTGCCTGCAGGCTGGATCCAGTCGCATAGGAGTTAGTTTGGCCTGGAACTGGAGGGGAGGGGGCATGACCCAGCTAAGAAGTAGCTTAGCTGGGCTGGGCTTGGGAGTTGGGCAGTGGAGGAGGGGTGGCAATATTAATTACCCTTGCTCCCTTGCCACCAGATTTCCTGATCTGGCCCACAGGCTGGCAGTTGAATATCCCTGATGCATCATTTTCACATGCACTATGTATTACACTCACTAGAGAATCTCAATAAGAGCTTGTCTAGAATGATTATAGTGGTGACCTACCGAAATTGCAGCTGAAATGTGCTGCATGACAATTGCTTTAATCTTGCAGTTTCCTTTGCGCGCCACCCTGCTGCTGACTGGGAGAAGGGCCCTGCTGCTTGCTCGCAATCAGTAGCAAGGCAAAAACTGCCATTTTAAAAATGGCTTCCTGCTTGGTCAGCAGCAAGTAGCAGGGCTGCCAGGGGCCCTTGGCCAATCAGTGGCAGGAGGCAAAAACCACACCATACTTAAAACTTCTGTTTTTGCCTCCCTGCTGATCAGGGTAGATTAAAAATCAATTATTTTTTTTTTTTTTTTTAAATCCCGGTGGTTTTTTTTTGTTTGTTTTGTTTTTTTAATTTAAATCAGATTT
Organism: Alligator sinensis; assembly: GCF_000455745.1. Taxonomy (NCBI): domain Eukaryota; kingdom Metazoa; phylum Chordata; order Crocodylia; family Alligatoridae; genus Alligator; species Alligator sinensis. Next base: position 313,140 of record NW_005842843.1, read on the forward strand.
TTATTAAATTGTATTATTTGAATTTTTTTATATATAGGGTTTTTTTAAGATGCTTTTTTTTTAAAAAAAAAAAAAACCACCTATGTAAAGGTAACTTTAAGATATGTTAAGGCTCAGAGATGATCATGAAATAGGGAGCATTACTTTTCCTTATGCTATTTGAGACCATATATTCATGTAGCCTTTTTTAGAAAAATCTTTTTTATAAATAGGTAACAACAGACCATGGACTATATTAGGAGATCAATTTTATGGGGTTATTAGAAAACCAGTCTACCCAATGGGAGTCAGTGCTCAGTCTAGAACAGTGGTCAGCAACCCCTGGTACGCATGCTGAGCATGGCACACAAGGCCATTTTCCTTGGCATACGTTGGGGTTGAGGAGGCAGCAGCTGCTTGTAGCCTCCCGGCTGCAGCCAGCCCTGGCTCTGGGTAGCTACTGATAGCCATGGAGCCCGGGCTGCTCCCATGGAAGCTCTGCTGCAACCAGCCTGGGCTCCGCGGCTACCAGCACCTACCCAGAACCTGGGCCAGCTGCAAATATCTGCTGCCTCCTGGCCCTGGGCTCCAGAGAGGAAGCACATACCGGCAATGCTCCCCACTCTGCTGCCCTGGCAACTTCTGCAAAGCAGCGTTGGAACCTGGTGTGGCAGGGTGCAGCAGGGAGCACAGAAAGCTGCCTGCTCAGAGCTCCCTGCTTCCCTGCCACACTTCCCCAGCAGGCGGGGGCAGCAGTAGCAAGGGGCACAACCCTGCGTGCTGCCCACACTGCTCCTGTGCACACAGGGGAAATGTAGCAGGGCAGTGGGGAGCTCGGAGCAGGCAGCTTTCTGCGCCCCTCACTGTGCCCTGCTGCACTGGGTTCCAACACTGCTTTGCAGACGTGGCAAGGGCAGCACAGCGGGGAGCATTGCTGGTATGTGCTTCCTCCCCGGGGCCAGGTCTGAGGCTGGGAGGCAGCAGATGTTTGCAGCTGGCCCAGGTTCTGGGTAGCTGCTGACAGCCACGGAGCCCGGGCTGGGGGCCAAGGGCTTTGGCTGGGGGGCAAGGGTCATGAGCAGGGTGGGGGGGGCAGGGGCTTTGGGGAAGGGGTACCAGGGCTGGGGGAGCAAGGGGCACATGCAGGGCATCCTTCCATGTACCCCCTGCCCTCATTTGCTTTTCTGGCATGCTGGCACTCCAGCACCTTCCAAGGTAGGAATTGTGGGTTTTTTTGGCTCTCTGGCCAAAAAACATTGCCTACCCCTGGTCTCTGATGCTTAGTTTCAGTTCTCAAGCTGTGGATTTGTCTCTCCAGAGACAGCAGTGTATGGAGTGTATATATAGCACTATGGAGGGTGTATATGTAGGTAGATATCCATATATGGAGATGAGAGACAACAGACCTGATTACCCACCCATCAGCCCTATTATCTCTCTGCAGGTTTGTGTAGAGTCAAGCCCTTACCTCTCAAAGTGCAAAGTTTCAGGAAGTTAAATGAATACAGGATTGTTGCGGGTAGAGTAGATCTGGGCATGGAGGAGGAATCTGGAGATAAATGCAAGGAGTGGAGGGGCAGTAGAAGCAGAAACATTTTGAGAAGAATATTCTCCATTGGTAGAAGGGAAAATCTATTACAGCCTTTCCATTGATTTGAGCTCTAGTGAGGGAATGGCATGGTAGAAGGGAAAATCTATCATGGCAGCAGGCTTGGCAGGCTGTAAAAGAGATCCTGGCTGGGAATATTTTAATGAAGTTCCTCTACCTTGTGGGTAAGACAGGCATGTGTGCAAAATGCAAACTGTGTAACAAAGAAATGCAAGGTATGGTTGCCCAAATGAACATCATGAGAAGTGCTGCTTTGAAGATGATGAATGGAACAGCGATTAAATCAAGGCTTCCTTGCCAGTGATTTAAATCATGATTTAAATCAATTTGATTAAACTGAATCCACCCTGCTGCTGATCAGGAGCTAGTGGCAGGGGGACATTCAGGGGAAACTGCAAAATTAAAGGAGCTGCTGTGCTGCGGACTACTGTTGCAAATACAGTATTTTCCCGATTTATAGTGAACCCAATAGGTTCTTAAGTCTCACAATTGTGTTTCAAATAGTGAGGGGAATAGTACTCGTAAATAAGCTGGGTTTTTTGAAGTCTCTTAAATTATAAGATGGTAAGAGCTAGTCCACCAAAATTATGGTGGATGTAGCATTATTAGTATAATACAGAAACAGGGGAACAGGTAGTGTGGCAGGGCACTGTTGGTGCCTGCCACTTTAAGGGCTGGGCCACACAGCCAGCAGGTGCTTGATTACAGCAGCAATTTTAGAACTCAGGCCACCTATATAAACAGAGCAGTTCACTGCTGGCAGAGCAGGCAGAAACATCGCCTGCCTGAAAGGCTGCAGCAGGAACAACCCTGGAGGTAAGGGCAGGAGCTGTAGGGGATGGTTTGGAGGCTCCTGGTCCTGGGCATGACCTGAAACTGCACCCTGCTGGGAGTGGGTGACCTAGTGGGGCTCCCAGTGGCACGGGAGCCCCCAGGAAATACCAGGCTAGTTACCATCCTGGTGAAAGGTAGATCAGGGTGCCTTAATAACCCCAGCTCCCACAACCAGGTGGGTTACTCCATAGTAGAGCCAAGAAGGGGGACCCAGGTTAGAGAGTGGGATAGAGGCTCAGAAGCCTGACTTGAAACACGCTCGACTGGTCAGTGCTGGGGCCAGGACCAGAAGGGTCAAAAGGGCCAGGGGCCCACCACCAGGGATGCCCAGAGGGGAAAGAGGTCAGGGACG
>NW_005842843.1:316062-317143 GCF_000455745.1 Alligator sinensis
GTAGGGAAGGAACGGAGCAGCAGATGGTGCCCCCTGGCATCAGGGCAAGAATGAGCAGCCTCCTGCCTAATTAACACCATAATTATGCATCATCGAGGCATGGCAGGAAAGGAGGCGGGCGGTTCGCTCAAACAGGTGGGTTGGCCAATGACAGACCAGCCCTGAGAGAGCCCCCTGTAACAAGTAGAACTGGGAATCTGAGTTGCATATTGCAGAGCTGCCTTGTATTTTAAACCTATCTGCTTTTTAATGGCTGATGTCTTAAATGGCTCCCGTATTTAAAAAAAAAATCATTTCAAGGGTTAAAGGGGTTTAAGAATATTTTTTCTTTTACATAACTTAAAAAAACTGCTTAAGAGTTTTTTGCCCTAGTGACTAACTGGCCAATTAATAATCATGAATTGGGTAGTCTTTTTCTATTTTTTCATTATTCATATTTTCACTGATTAGAGCAGCTACGTTTCAGGTCCAAGATTAATAAATAATACAGGTTGATTTTTAACTGAAGCTGAAGTGAATCCGTAATGTAAATCTTTTAAAATGTCTGATGCAAAAAGTACAGGTGATCTCAGGCCTGTGTTTATTAGAACAGTTTGTCTACGTGTTTTGTTTTGTTTTTTTTCTTGCTTCTAGAGGATGTAGCTTAGATTGAGGAAGGGAAAACTAAGGGAGAGAGAGGGGGCTCAGTAGGAGTGCACTGATAAAGATTTTCTTGACTGATACCAACAGTCGATTTATTAACTAGGCGTATCAGCCAGTGCCAGTCCAATAACTTGATATTTACAGGAATGCAGCTGTGCATTGTGGAGAGCAACTGCCTGCAGACAAGTCTGTGGAGGGGAAGGGGCATTACAGGGGACAGATCAAGGTCCCCCATGGTGGGGCAGGGAGTGCTTCTCAGCCAGGGCAGTGAACGGGACTGGGGGTGGGGAGCTGAGCGGGGTGAGGGCAGATGTGGGCACAGGGCGCTCTGCCCTGCTGCCTTTCCCTCCTGAGCCCGGCACTGGCCACATGTCTCCTGCCTGCCTGGCTGTAGGGGGTGGAACTTGCTGCCCCCACTGCTGGACAGGGGCATGCAGCC
>NW_005842843.1:317153-317388 GCF_000455745.1 Alligator sinensis
AAAGAGCCCGAAGCCCACAGCAGGCAGCCTGTATCCACCCTGTGTGCAAATCTGGGCGGCGTATGCCTCCCCAGGGGAGCCCCCCCACCCCGTGCCCCTTGGGCAAGCTGCTTATGACTCTGTCCCACTCTCCAGCCTGGCACTGGGTTCCATTCACTGCTCTGGCTGGGCAGTGCCCCTGCTCTACTTCTTCCTTCACTGTGGGGGCCCTGATCTGACCCCTCCACACCCCCCC
>NW_005842843.1:317398-318098 GCF_000455745.1 Alligator sinensis
AATGCCACTTCTTCCAGACTTATTTACAGGCTGCTGTTGTCCATGCTGCCTGGCTGCATTCCTGGCCACATGGACATGCATGCCTGCTCCCTGCCAAAAGGCATATTATATTTATCAGTGACATTATCAGCTACGTTGGCCAAAAAAAGCTGATTAATGTTAATTTTCGTTTTATTGGTGCTAGCCCAATATGGCACTAATATACTGGTGCATCTGTAGGGCTCAGAGAACCTCATGAACTTGTTTACAGTGAAGGTGGAATAGAAGCTAATTTCATAATGATTAGCGTGTTACAAATAAGCACAGAGGCATTTTGTTTACCACCAAAATTATAGGTGTAATATTTTTTTTTATCGCATTTAACAGGATGGAAAAACTCTGAACGATGAGTTGGAAATCATTGAAGGCATGAAGTTTGACAGAGGTTATATCTCTCCATACTTCATTAATACAGCTAAAGGTGAGTTAGCAAAAGGTATCATCAATGAATTTCTGTATTGCTGTGCATGCAGAAAAAGGCAAAAAAAATCCTACAGTTCAAGTCAAGTGAATTTGGTGTCAAATGCTAACTAAAATTGGTGCTGATTAATTTAGATAATGTGTGTGCATTGAGAGTTGTCTGCTTTTCTGATGTTTACCGTTGCAGGCTGTTCTGATTTTTCTATTCGCAAAAGGAAGCGTGAACTAGATTCCATTCCTG
>NW_005842843.1:318129-352414 GCF_000455745.1 Alligator sinensis
GTAACATCTTATTATTCCTGTTGCATAGCCAGAAAATAAAGCTTGCTTTTCTAATAGCAAGCTGAATACACAGTTAAACTAGCAGGTGTTTTAAAAAAAAAAAAAAAAAAAAAGCATTGGTGCTCTTGTAAGCAGAATGGTGTTACTTCAGATCACTTCAAAGTATAGACAGAATGAGATTGGAATTGAAATCTGAGACTTAAAATGCCATCACTTACAGTTAAACTGAATAAAAATGTTACTTGATACGTGAGATACAAGTTCACTTTGTCTAGTTCAGTGGTTCTCAACCTCTTTTGTACCAGAACCCATTTGTCAATATTGGCCAGTCCCAACCCAGTGCCCCTCATTCCTGGCTTGCTGCTTCCAGCTCCCCGGTGTGTGGGGAGCATGGGGGCGGCCCAAGCAGCCCTTTGCAGGCTGGAACTCTTGACAGCCTGCAAGGGAAAAGCCATGGTTTCCCATGTTTGTTGATCCTTTTTTTTTAATTTGTTCATGACCCTTTCGTATATTCTCATGGTCCGTTTTGGGTTGCAACCCACGGGCTTGAGAAACACTGGGACTCTATTACAGGAGGATAAAAGCTATTAAAAGTACTGCTTTCTAAAGAAGAGAGCTTCAAAATGGTATAAAGGATCTTGATATCTGCTCTCCTTTTACTCCAAGGTGAAGTGTTGAGTGGCTTCAAGAATTCTCAATTGTATATGGAGGAATATGTGTTGAAGCCTAAGTGCCTAGCTTTATATTTTTGTTCTGGTTTGACACCAAATGTAAATAAATTAATATAACTTTTTGGTACAATTAATTTAACTTGCTGTAACTTAAACAACAGCATGCAAACCGGTTTCTCTATCAATTGTACAATATTTTTGTGAGGTGGGGCATGAGGCAATATGTCTCAGCAGAAAAAACATGGAGAGCATGAAGGCTAAATTTGATTGGAACTTGGGGTGCAAAGTGTAACAATATATGCCTTCAATGAAAGGTGGTTCACACAATGTATATTGCCTCTGCAGGACAGAAATGTGAATTCCAGGATGCTTATGTTTTAATAAGTGAGAAGAAAATTTCCAGTGTTCAGTCCATTGTTCCAGCTCTTGAAATTGCCAATGCTCACCGTAAACCTTTAGTCATAATTGCTGAAGATGTTGATGGTGAGGCTCTCAGTACTCTAGTCTTAAACAGGTAAGGCTTGCAATAGCTTTGTCACTTAGCCAGCTGTTCCTTTATCCTTGTAGAATAATGGGTATTTCTGGATTAAACTGCTTACATCAAAGAACACTAAGGTCAAAAGTGCATGTTGGCTTTTCAGCAGGGTTGCATTCATTTTTATTTAGACTATGCTCTAAGTGGTGTTCAGCATTTTGGCCCCACAGGCCATGTGAGCGGCACAGAAGTGGTCTGCATGCTGGAACTGAGCCCTGTGCTGCCCAATCCAGTGTGCAGGGCCTGTGGAACTCACTACAGAACCCAAGGGTTGACCCATATGCTGGGTTTGAGCACCAGTGTCCTAAGTAATACCTAGGGGAACAGTAACTGTTGTCTGTGGTCAGCTCAGATGATTCTGAAACCCAAACAGTTAATTAATCAAAGAACATGGTCATACACAGTTTAACACCATTAGAATCTTGATGTTCTGCGTTAACTCTTTCCAGACTAAAGGTTGGCCTTCAGGTTGTTGCTGTAAAAGCACCAGGTTTTGGAGACAATAGAAAGAACCAGCTTAAAGATATGGCAATTGCTACGGGTGGCGCTGTAAGTACACTCTGTGAGAATGGAAAAATGTGTATGAATTTAACGGTCTCACCAAGTGCTATTTTAATTTTGTGTTGCCATTTCCCATCCCCCCCATCTACTTTCATTCATTTATTTGGTAGCTTAGTGAATGGAAGTGATAGATAATTCAGTAATGAACTTTTCATATCCAAGTCACAGGTTCACAGTTGATGCAGGTTGAATGTCATTGAATGGTGTGGTAGATGTTTAATTGCCATGTGTCTGCCTTACATTTGGTGCTCTTTGGTAGTCTGAGTGATGGGTTGGGTATGTAACCTCTTTGTTCTTGGGTTATAGCTCTTCAAATGAGAAGCCTTTATTTGAAAGGGAGCTGTGAAAGACTGGTTCTGCTGCTACTGTCTGAATTGTTTTGCAGCTACATTTGAGACCCTTAATATTCAAACACCTTAAATGTCACCTGATGCCTGATATATTTTTTTTTTTTTTTTTTATCTGTATGGTATTCACAACACAATTAATTGTGTTGGTCTCTTTTTTTTTTTTCTCTTTTTTTTTTAACTGACTTGACTTCCTTGAAATCAGTAGTAACTGGGTGGCAGAGAAGAAACATGTCTGAGTGAATAAAGCCTAAGAAGCTCAAGATTATTTTCCTTATTATAATTATTGCCAGATATTTGAGTTTGAAGTTTAAACAGTGAGAATGCACCAGCTTCTTTTTCTCTTAAATCTAAAGAGACTCAGTGTAAAGAGTCAGCAAGCAGGGTTTAATTTGTGAGCCTTGAATGCATTGCTGGTAGTTCAGGGTTTTTTCCCCTGCTTCAAGCAGGCAAGTAATTTTTTCCGTTTCCTTGTCCCAATGTAAAGAAAAGAAAAAGCTTTGGAAATGGCTTGAGATAAGATATGGTAACTACTTGATACCTGATATGTCCTTGTAAACAGCTGTCAAACCTGGTGTTTGAAAAACATGAAAGCTTTCAGTACTACTAAAATATTGTAGTACAGCAAAAGCTGTGTTATCCAGCACCTTACAAACATGCATGCTCCATTAACTGGCATGCCAGTTGACACGGCAAAAGCAAAACCGGAAGTGCCCACAGGCAAAGGCACCTGTTCGGGCCTCTCAGGTAATGGGCATATTTAGTTATCCGGCATTCCCCATGGTGCCAGATAACAAAGTGTTTCCTGTACTACTGAAATCATACCCCTCTTCAAAACTGTCCAATTTTTGTCTGTAACAGTTCAGGCATCTGACGGTGAATTTTCTATTGTGGAATTGTTCTACTATTTGCTGTTAGCAATTTTTGGTTGGTACCTTTATGTGAAGACCTTGGATTCCAAGCCCCTTATCTAATATTTCAGGTATTTGGAGAAGAGGGTTTAAACCTGAATATAGAAGATATTCAGCCTCATGACTTTGGCAAGGTTGGAGAGGTCATTGTGACAAAAGATGATTCTATGTTCCTGAAAGGAAAGGGAGAAAAGGCTCAAATTGAAAAACGTATTCTAGAAATCACTGAACAGCTAGAAGTTACTACAAGTGAATATGAGAAGGAGAAATTGAATGAACGACTGGCCAAACTCTCTGATGGAGTAGCAGTACTAAAGGTGAGGAATTAAACATGTTTCTTCTGGTGTTTACCAAATAGATAGTAGTCTTTAATACTTTTATTAGCATTTTTTGGCTGATGGTCATATATTTGGTTCCTTGAAGGCTTGCAATTTAGCATAATGCCTCAGTCTTTTAAGTGCAGGACTGGTGCCTCTTTCGTCACATACAAGTGAACATTAAGTTTAAAAAAACTTGATTCTAACCAGTGAATAAGTGTAAGCACTGAACTTACCACAATCTGAGGGTCATCTAAAAGTATCCCCGAGGTGGGTTTTAGGGAGCTTGGAGGGGGGAAACCCTTTATGTAGTAACATAATGTGTGTGTGTATATACCAGAAGTGTACTTTATCTAGCTTTGTGATAGCCCTATTTAGGGTGCTCAGTTGGGCTCGCTCTCAAGGTTTAGGGGCTAGGAACATCGCGTACTGCTGTATAAAGTGGTTAAATAGAAATTGCCCGGTACGTAACGGAGGCACCATGCACATAAAGTACTGTCTGAATAAATCTTAAAATAAAATTTTGATTGGTTGCTTTTTAATATTTAGATGGAGAAATCTGTTGGCTAAGTGGTCTGCAGGACTTCTGGAATCTGCAGCATTTTATACAACTTTATTTTTTTTGCTCTAGGTTGGCGGCACGAGTGATGTTGAAGTGAACGAGAAAAAAGACAGGGTAACTGACGCGCTGAACGCCACTCGTGCTGCTGTAGAGGAAGGCATAGTCCCAGGAGGTGGCTGTGCATTACTTCGATGCATTCCCGCACTAGATGCTATAACTCCAGTCAATGAAGATCAAAGAATTGGTAAGCAAAATAAATTAGGTTCAATTTGATGCACTAATACATTTCTTAAGCTGTATTCTAACCTGTAAAAAAATAAAAAATAAAAAAATCACAGTACATGTGATTTTTTTAAGTCTATTTGTTCTTTTAGGCTTATTACTGTTTTTGCTTAACATATTCAGTCTTCTATTAATATGTAAAGAAACATTTTTTGTGGACCAGCGTGCAGTAAATCACCTGTTTAAAACAGCAGTTCCCCATATGTAAATACCACTACACTTCTAAAACCATTGAAGAAATAACCGCTGTTAATATAATAATGTTTAGAAGTAAAGAATGTTTCATTAGGAATCAAGGCTGATAGGGTGCTTTCAGTTTCTGAATTGTAATTTGTCATACATATGCCATGGTTTGAGCATGGAGTGTTAAGTGCTTATCCTGTAGAAAATAAAAATGATGCTTCAGTTGCCAGGAGTTAGGTCACTATCTTAATATTTTCCTGGGGGAGGCAGGAGATTGTTTTTAAGAGTTTTTTTTAAATTCATCTTGAAAACCTAACACTCCAGAAAAATGGTGAATTTGAGATGGCAGTAAAATGTGTGGGTCTGATGTAGACTACTAAGTATTGATTTCATTTTTTTAAGGCATAGACATCATTAAGAGAACACTGAAAATTCCAGCAATGACTATTGCTAAGAATGCAGGTGTTGAAGGATCGTTGATAGTTGAAAAAATCATGCAGAGCTCACCAGAAATTGGTTATGATGCCATGCTTGGCGATTTTGTGAACATGGTTGAGAAAGGAATCATTGACCCAACAAAGGTAAATAGTATCTTTGTTCATTGCAAAGTACTTTAAGACATACTTCATTGTTAGGGAAATTGGCATTAAATTTTTCCTTCATATTTTTAGGTCGTAAGAACTGCTCTGATGGATGCTGCAGGTGTTGCTTCCCTTTTATCAACAGCAGAAGCTGTAGTTACAGAAATTCCTAAAGAGGAGAAGGAAACTGCAATGGGAGGAATGGGTGGAATGGGGGGAGGAATGGGAGGTGGCATGTTCTAATTCCTGGAATAACCATGTATCATGAACTGTGATGGTTGAGGCTGACAGTTTGAAAACTTAGTCAGTGCAAGAGGATGGATAGTGACTGAAGTGAGGCTGGTGTTTTTAAAAGAATCACTGTAACCATCAGTTACTGGATTTCAGTTAAACACACGTAATTGTTTACAGTCATTGTCCATGCCTACAGATAATTTATTCTGTATTTTTGAATAAAGACATTTGTACATTCCTGATATTGGGTGCGAGATCCATGTACCAACAATTTTCTGCTTTAAACCCAATCAAGGCACGTAATTCTGTTCTGGAATTTATTGGTGCTTGCCACTACTAGAGAGAACTCAAAAGCCATTGTGTGGAAGACTAAAAAAGTGTACAAAGTAGACAAATATACAATTATGTGACAACCTTTATCTAATAAAATAGATTGTTCAAAGTTATGAAATGTATCACCTTATTCACCTGTACACAAATAGTAGTTAACATGACTCAGTGAACAGAGAACTCTGACACCAGTGCTTGGAACACTTGGGGTAGCTGTGTTTTACAAAACAATCTTCCCCTCACTAATAAGAAGCATCTTATTCTTACAGCTAGCTGTAGTCCTATAAGACTTTGGCAGGAACTGCATCCAGGCTCAGCTAGCATCACTTTTAAAAATGTACTCAAATGGTAATGTAGAAGTAAGTTATGTATTTTAACTTTTACTCTACTCCTGGAGTATTTACTTGGTTTCATATATGGAGACAAGATAGATTCTTTTAGCAGCAGTAGGGGAAAAATCTTCACGAACAGTTGACGTGAAAAGGATATGCTTCCTGAGTTTCCTTTAAGAAAAGAAATTTCTTTTCCAAGATCTACTTCCTCCAGTGCTGAGTAAATGAGTACCTTGGAGACCAACAGTTTTGTGTCACCAAAAACAACAAGAACGCTTCAAGTGGAGTTGTTTTTTAGCTGGTATTTTGGGAAGAATCTTAATGCAGCAAATGTGATCTTCCCTCCTCTTGCTCCCTTTACCTCTGTGCCCAAAATGGGATTTCTTTTTATTCCCTAGTTCCTCTGGGCTTAACTACACTTTGGTTAATTGTATCCACACAGTAAATGCCCCTGTGCTTTAAAATACCACCTGCCTTAATGTAAACAAGCTTTCAATATAAATCTGGCAATTTACTGTAACAAAAGGACAAGGGAATATAGCCTTTTCAGTTGATTATATTGAAGGCTTGTAAACTTAATTACTCTCCTGTTACATCTGAAGAATCCATTTCAAGTCTCTCCCCCCCACTTCAGAGAGGGAACATTTACCAACCCTAACACCAGTGTTTCCCAGCTGAGACTTTCTTACATGTCCTTTCTAAATATTAAATGGTGTTTACCCCTCATTGATGTTCTAATGCTCCAGTGCACCCTGTTTAGCAGAGTTTACTGAAAACAGATTTTGATGTTTGAATGCATAGTTATCCACCAAATGTAGGGCATCCCATATTTAACTACAACTGTGGAAGGTAGGAGTGGAGGATTTGGACAGCACAGAGCATTCAAACTCCAGCTGCCAGATGCACAGCACTTACAGCAGCATGGCCTTCACTTCTTTTCATAACCAAGATGGTTTGATAAAAGTTTAGGCTGAGTGTGGCTACAAGTGCTGCATTTAAAATTCCCCTTGTAATTCTTGTGCCTTTTAGACTTGCCATTATTTTTAAAGGAGTTTGCTTACCAACTTTACTTCTGATCAATGCTGATGGCTTCCTGCCCTGCAGATAAGTAGTCAGTATATACAATTGCATTAGTAACTGTGACTCAACCTCCCCTTCCCACTGGAGCATTGTCAGTTACATATTGAAAAAAGGTAATAGTGCATTCCTTACTGACAGTAAAGGAGCAAGATCTCTCTAAGAGAACTATCCTTTAACATTACCAGACTTTGTTCAGGTTGATACCAATACATTGTTACAAATGTACAGGCTTTAACTACTAATAACTTAAACTTGAATAATATATTAACAAACACCGCAAAAAAAGTTTAGAGAAAGCAAAGCTTTGTTATGATCTGTACAATGAAACTGCTTGGCAGAAAAAGGAAGGCCATTATGGTTGGCTAGGTTATACTAGCTGCCCTTCAGTTTTTATACTTAACACCTTATATTGCACTTGATTGAAGCTTGAATATTCTATTTACATCAGGCTGCATATGTGCATGTTTTGTACAGTAATATGATACACTAAGCTGACAGATGCCCACAAAAGGAGAAAAGCACCTCTCTTATAAATAAAGTTTACAAAACTAGTTTACAGTAAAGGTATATGGGCTAGTAGTTTTTATGTGTGGTGAACTTCATGAAGCATAAACTCTTGAGGTATAGTGGTTTCTGGACCATGGAGTTTGGATGATCTTCTTTCAAAGGCAGCTACCATCTGCTTAACCACTTCATCAAAAAACAGTGTAGCAAGCTGCGAGTGTAGGAGTGACCGAAATTCAAAAGAAATCTGTGTGAGAAATGAAGAAAGATTATTCCAGCATCTACCACTACAACCAAATGTCAGGAATTACACTATAGAAACTCTTCTACTGTAAGCATACAACTTTTTTTTTTTTAAGTTTCCCATTGCTTTGTATGCAAGTTGTAGGGAAAAAGAATATTTCTAAACTCTCAAGACTTGTAAGGGAAGTTACACCTATCATCTGAAGGATAAGGTGGTATCATGTACCATTTTAGAAAGGGAACTGATCATATTTCTGTTAAAGAGGACATATCTTTGTATAATGCAGCTTTTTTTTTTTTTTTTTTTTTTTTTTTTTACATCATTGTCTAAAGTATCCCAAAACACTTCTGAGGGAAAAAGCACAAGTCAGAGCAGTAGGAAAGAATAGAAAAAAAAATAATAAAACCATAAACCATGCAATGAGTAGAAAAGTTGTTTGAAGAAAGATTGGTATTGGTAAAGCATAGACAGGTCAATGAGGACTGATAGCTAAGCTACAGCAAGCTAAGAATCTTTAAGAAAAAAATAAAAAAATGAAGGTGAAATGTGTGGAGGATATGACTGGACATGAGACACTGAGGTAAGACTTCATTTTAACACTTAAATTTGTTTTTACCTCAAGTCCTGTCGTGGTTGTAATATGCTAAAGCTGTATTTAAAGCAAGAATAACAATTGTAAGTTAGAGGTGCCAACTGCTACTCTTGTTCATTTTTCAGTGGCTCTGGCTATAGTTTTAATCTTCCTGCAAACTGCACTTACTGTTCTCACACAACATCTCAAGTATTCCTCCATGTCTCCACTCTTCCCCTTGAGCAAAAAAATGGGACCAAAGCAGAAGGGTTGCCACCTGTGCAACAAGCCCTAACTTTCTACTGAAGTGGCAGTTACTAGATCTGCCACCACCCCCCACCCTCCCCGCTAACCTATATTCTTGTAAATTAAGCTGGGGCCATAACAGGCAGGGCTGAGGAACCAACCCACTGTGAGCCAGATAAAATCCCTTGGTGGGCTGTATTTCCCACCCCCTCCCCCAGTTTAAGAGCTCAAATGCAGCTTACATTAGACATATCTCATTAAAAGTCACTGATAACTTTATTAGCAGCAGAGTGATTGAATACTGGCACATCAGCCTACTGGAACAAGCAACTGCCCAAGGCTCAGATTTAAAATTCTAATACCTTTAAAAGTTGTAATTATTTCATCTAACGGCTCATTTATTACATAAAATGTAATACCAAGTCATATAACTGAAGATTGTGGTAAACTCTGCTATTAGTGTCTACAGCTGTATACACTCAAACTATTAAATTTTAAGGCAGATAAACACCATTGGAGTCTTTTTCCTATATAGACTTTTAGTAATCCCCAATGTGACAGCCTGTTAATGTACTGTGACTAAATAACTCTAAATTAATGGGGAGGAGGGTGGTGTCATTCACTGGCTAAATCCTACTGAGAGTCAGTAATGGAGCAAGGATTAGAGTTTATAAGTGACCAACTCTTAGTCTAGTGTGAAAGCCAGTCATTTTTACTTCTGTCACTAATGCAAAATATTTTGTCCTTTAAAAAAAGATGTGCATAATTAAGGGTATTGATGATTCCTCACAAAGTTGGAAATGCCCATTTAAGGGCCAATATTCAAATTTCATACATGTTCTCCACCTGAAATGTTATAAAGTGGCTTAGATTAAAAATAACCTTTTAAAAAAAAATAAAAGGTTTGTGATTCCCTAGCACAAAGTTTCTGGATTCTGGAATTTATTTAAGGCACTAACTTTTACAACTAGACTATAATTTAGGCTAAAGCCTTGCAAAGTTTCAAACAAGATGTCACTGGAATTGGTGTAAAGGCCTAGTGCTGCCTTCTGGAGGAACTTTGAGACTTTGTATAAGGGTTTTAGGGAGTTTGTAGATTCCATAAGTGAAGTGACAAGCAAGCCAAGTTGTATGAGAAATTTCATTTTACAAGTGCTTACAAAAATCTCTCAGCAGTAGACTGAAGGAAATTAGGCCAGGGGAGGAGCATTTCAAGTGACAAGAGCTTTCTTCTATTTATAGGGGAGAGACTTTTAGACACAAGAATACCAGCAGGTGGCAGCAATATTGGCCTGAGCACAGGAAAGCACAGTTAAATAAAGGTAGTCTTGACAATAAATGAGAACTAGAAAAAAAAAAAAAAACACTGGGGGGGAACCCATATTAGCCAACCAGATAGTGTATCAGAATAATGAACACAGCTTTGAGTTGTACCACATCAGAGCAAGCCTACTTGTGGCTGGTTACCTCATGACCATGAGATGTTTCAAAAACTAACTATTTGTTGTTACAACAAATTAGTTAGAATACAGGTCTTGCTGAGAACATCAGAAGCAGCCAGGGTATTTGTACTGACCAAGAGAGGACAGGGGAGCAGTACAAAGGAGAAAGAATTAAGATAGTAAGCAATAAGAAGGAAAGACATTAAGTTAGAAACAAACAAGTCTCAGCTAAATAAGGTGGATTCTTCTTAACAGCAAAATCTATGAAGTTTAGGAACAGAGCTACTGGTGAAGTCCCCTCTGAGACGCTTATAATTTGATTGCAGGGGGTTGTTTGATCCAGTAACATTTTGATGGATCCAGTAACATTCTGAGTTGCTGATTTACCATTCTGTCCAGGCATATTTGTTTGGCCAGCAAATAACAGTTAGCAGCTTGAGGAAAAACACTCAAATGCCTGAAATGTTTATGTTGGGAGCTAATGGTCAGTGGCAACGCATAGGGGATGCATGTGCACCCCCTGACTGGCTACACTTGCTGCTTAGGCAATGGGCAGGGGGGGGCAGGTAGGAGTGCCAGTGCTCCCCCTGCAAGTACAAGCTGATCGCTGCAGCTGCTCCCAGAAGCGGCTGCAGAGAGATCAGCCACAGGGGACCCCCTTCCTGGACGGCAAGATTGGCTGGAGGGGGGGGGTATGTGCCCCCCCCCAATAGGGCAGCACCAGTTGCCTATGCTAGTGGTTGCAATGTAGAAGGAAGGTGTCTTGAGATAATTCTGTAGGAAAACTTTGATGTGTAAAGGCTATAAGACTTACCCCAAATATTAATATTTAAAGTTTGTTGGGTTGAAATATAAAATTGCAAATGTGTATTCAGTAACAGTAGCTATGAGGAACAAGCATCCCCTGGTTAGAAGTCGCTTTCCATTTCCTGTTTATACCACACAGTGGGCTTAATTACAGTACTTACTGAAAAATCCAATGTACATGTTCTTGGATAACCAGGGATTCCAGGGCTGAAACGCCATACTGTTTCCAAGTGATTAAATAATTTCCCATCTGTGCAGGATGCCTAGAAGACAGTTTAAGTTAAGCTACAGCTCAACTCTCATATATTTGATATAAAAGGTAAGTCTGTCCTTCTGAAACTGGTATTAAGAAAATGATAGGGGCAGGGGGTCGGGTCAGCCACTGTGATCCATTGTGGTCCCTTCCGACTCTACATATGAATGTTTTCACATTTAACTAAAAATAAAAGGCTGTGGTGTAGCTCAAATGTACTCCTGCACTAAGGTCAAGGTGAAATCCTAACGCAATTTTATATAACATAACCAAGTCCTCTTTGCAAGGTCTGTCTTGTGTCTAGAGAGAGGTGGGTGGTATATACTTCCATCTACAAGCCACACAACAGTTTTCAACCCAGATGGAAGTGTCTCATATCTTTGCAGGTATAGCAAGTAGAATTATTTTTAAACAAAGCATATGAATATATAACCTTTATGTTAAGTTAGATACACTGACACTCATTATAAATAGTGTTTGGATACTGTGCATCATCAAAAAGGTAATACTAGTGACCAAGTTGAATTACATCTTAACTGTCACCAGCTTTTGTAAACTTGAGTGCTCACGTGATATGCCTTTACGCCTACATATTACTGCTTTTATTGCAAATCTCTAAGACTACATCATGAAGGTATTCATCAACAGAAGGATAGCAGAATCTGGCCACAAATTTACATATTTGACTTCAGTTACCCACAAGCAGTATTAACCAGATGGCTGAGGTAGGGTCTGACTACAGAGTCCTTATCCAAATCCCCAAAGAGTATAAAGGAATTAATTAGTTTCATAACCTTTATGTTAGGGTTAATTTGCTGTGGGCCCTATTTTCATTTGATGCCAAACTGTGCTTTGGCCAAGCTGCATTTCTAGTGTAGGACTGAATGATAATTTCTTTAAGATAGACTCAAAGAAACTGCTTTGCAGTTGGCTTGAAATTCCTAGAGGAATGATACAGTTCCTTCTCTAAGCTGAAGCTCAGCATCTTACCACTGAAGTTTTTCTAGATACATAAGATGCATCAAACTGGGATGTTTTTCCTTCATATTTCCTTCTTTTGCTACTACTACTTCCACCTCATCGTGAGTAGCTACCTATTAGGTTAACTGCTGATCTTTTAAATCACCATAACAATACAATACTTAGCAAGCAAGCAGTTCTCTCTGCTACTGTCACTGACCCTGTGGAATGGAACAATGGAAATTTAAGGAAAAGTCCTATCTTAAACAAGCCTAACAAATATGGGAGTGTCCTTAAGTCCAACAAAAAGACTTCACCCCTCATCACTATCTTAGAAGTATTATAGTCTTTTTCAAGGCTAGATTTGCCCTTTTAAAAGGTGAGCTATAAAGCACAGAGGTAGCTGGCAAGTCAGTCTGATAGCTGTGTCAATGCAGGTATATTCTAGGTCAAGAACCAGTCAGGATGGAGGTCAGTCAGTATGTGGAATCTGACCATTCTGCTGAAAGTGTTTGACTTCCTCAGGTCCACAATAGATTATTTTTACTCCAAACATGAAGGTGTATTTTGAGGAAGGACCCATCAGTGCTGCCTTGCAATATACCTCTGCCAGGCGTAATAAGAAAGCCATTTTTGCTCTGACCAGTGTTTCACAAGAAAAATACCAACAAAGAATAGGGAAGAGGAAGGGTAGAATTGAACTGCATGTCCAAAATATTATCATCAGTTTTCTGTAGCATGAAGTGGAATTGCTACAGATATGGTCAAGATGATCTCTTAAGTGAAAGATTAGGCAAGGTGAGTATCACAGAAACACACCTTAAGTTCCCAAGCAGCCAAATCAATGCCTGGACTGGTAAACAGAACAAGTAGGCCACTCAAGTGACACATCTCTGCCTAAACTGATCTCCCTTATTCTGCCTTGTAACTATTTCAGTAATATAAATTTCTGTTCAAAAGGGTAAATATTAAGAAGTAACATTGCCTATGAAACCTAAAAGAATATGAAGTACAGTTCTTTTTCTTCTGACTAAATTAATGCTAGAGATACAACAACAGACCTAGTCTCATCTTCCCATCAGTCTTGCTATTGAACAAGCCTTCACCATTAAAGGGAAAATCCTCCGTTTTGGTTTGAGCCTTCCCGGACAGGCCAGATAATTTAAGTCATGCATGCTGTAAGAAGAGCGTTAGATGCCACAGTTCTTGCTGAAGTGTCTGAAGCATCATACTCCTGTTTCTCTGAGCAGCGTGTAAGTCAATATTATGATTATTTAAAGAGACATAATATATACAAATTAGCATACCTTACAATGAAGAAAACAGGAATTGGTATGTCTGTATCTCAGTAATGACAAGCTATTTCTCACACAAAACAAGAGCTTTTTTTCTGATTTTTAGCTCCCATTTTAAAGAGATTCGCAACAGTATAGAGCCACGCAAAGCAACTTTAGAATTAACTTTTTTGTTTTAATTCACCATTTTCTGTTCTCTACTTGATTTTATTTCAGAAACAAAATATATTAGGAACACAAAGCCCACAAAAAAAAAAAAAAAAAATTACCTTAACCAGGTGAGGTTTCACTAGGGTGATAACTGATGTATATCTTTCTACCACTGGAGGAAAGCCTATTTCTAGATGGGCTTTACAGTATCCAGAACGTTTGGATAATATGTTTGACTTTTTACACCAAGGAACAAACTGTTTGTAGTCCTCCACACCAGCAACAACTTCATACATTTCCTGCATGGAATACCTGGTAAAAGAAACATGGCCATTACAAGCTAGAAAACATATAGACTAGAAGTTCAATACAACAGCTTTCTAGGCTTGAACAATTTGCACTGGCAACTAATATTATGGTTTCCTAATTTCTGAGTAGGTGACTATGCAAACTAATTCTTTTAGCAACTTTTAACTGAAATATAAATAGAGCACAATAGATGCCTATTGCACAGTGTAATATGCTCATGTAAGGAAACAATTTTGACTCCAATACAAATGGATATTTTTAGACATTTTAAACAATTAGCTAAATTAGGAAAAAAGGTGTAAGAAATTTGGCTTAAATTAGTATCATCACAAAGAGGCAAGATACCTGAACAGCTAAGGTGCTGTTTGTGATGACATGCATTCAGAAAAGTACTGGTATGAGAGGAAATCTGTGCTTACCATTATCTGTTTAAACTGTTTCTATAGGACCTTTGCTTTTAAATTCAAGGGACTAAATCCTGCAGACACAAATGTTAAGTAATATAAGATTGGTCATGTGCATGAAATTACTTATATCCATAAGTGTTTGTAGGACTGGATACTAAGTTACTTGCCTTTGAAAAAGAGAAGAGAGAGAAACAAAGGCTGAATGTCACAATTCTGAACACTGCACTTACAGATGTTCAAAAGCAGCCAGCATTAAGTTTCTGAGTGTTTCAGAGTATGAAACCTCTCAGTTTTGTTGTGCTTGAACATGAAATGGATTTTGCAAAAGGAGGAAGAGACATATTTTCTGACTGATGATGTTCTTATTGAAAACCTTCACCTGAGTTTCTGGTAAGTCTAATTCCATTTGAAGCCTTAAAAATAGGAAAAGGAACAAAGGAAATTTTAGTCCTGGCAGGTCCGTAACTGGCTTTTATGAGGAAAACTAGCCAATTGCCTGTCAAGAATGATGGGGGAGGGGGGAGCAAGCAGGGATGGAGCCCTGTGCCTCCTCCCATCCAGGCCTGCTCCCCACTCCCTGCTGCAGCGGGCCTGGGCTGACCTGGCGGTGGTGGAGGGATGGGAGAAGCAGGCTTGAGGCGGACATGGGGGGTGGGAGAGTGGGCCCTGGCCAGGATGTGGCGGAGGCCCATTCTTTCCCTCCCCACATTGCTGCCATGTTGAGCCAGGCCCATTATTTCCCCTCCCCCCCCCCATCACTGCTGCATTGGCCCTACAGGCAGCATCCCAAGCCCACTTTCTCCACCCCTCCCCCCCTGCCATGCCACCAGTGTCACCTCCAGGGAGTAAGTGGGGTGGTGAGACCAGCTCCAGTGACCTTTCACTCCTCCTCCCCCCTGTTCCATTGTTGCCACCTGCAGGGAGGCAGGGGGGGGGCAAAGCTGCTGCTGTTGCCCCTCCACACCCTGTTCTGTCTGCTCTGTTGCCACTACCTCCTGGAAGCCAGGCAGGGGGAATGAGGCCAGCCATCGTGGTATGCTGCCACCTGTCCGAATGCTTCTTTACACTCTGATTGGCTGTTTGTCAGCCAATCAGAGTGCGAATAAAGTATTATTAACAGACAGACAGATTAAGGCTTTTATGACATTAGAATGTGGGGCCTCAGTTTTTGTTGGTTTTGCCAAGCCTTTAAGCTAGAGCAAATATTTGTCCCCTCCATTTTTTATTGCTGTTTTGTACTTTTTTGGTTTTCTTGTTATTGTGAAATGAGCTTCAAAAAGAGTCCTCAAAATACTGTGGAATTAACTTTCCATAGAAGTTTAAAAGAACTCTTTCAGACCATTCAAGACCTGGAAAACTACGAGTTCTACTGGGATGTGATGCAACGCACGCAGGCACACCTTTCTGCTGTAGCCGCTTCTTAGTTCAGCTCTGGCAAGCCTCCTGAAAGCCGAGATGTACAGGACAGTTCCACCTGTTTCCAGGACAGACCCTGCAGGATCAGACCAGGAAGGGCTGCACCAAGACAATACTGCAGCAGTGACTTCCTGGTCTGACTCTGCAGGAAGCACTCAGTACAGTTCCAACACGCCACAGTGATAGTGGCAGTGTGGTTAGTGAATACAATATAATTATATGGATCTAATCAATTAACTGTATATTAATAAATAATATAGTTAAATGCTTATAAATGTTCATAATTTTTTTTTCAAATCAGGTGCTGCTAGATTACACTTTGAGGGGTGACTTGAGTCTGAAAAGGTTGAAATTACTGTCCCACAAGTTAAACAAATGCACTGTGCAGCCAACTGCTACCAAGAAGAGAAGATGGGTCAAAAGGAAAAGGAAACAATATCTCTCTTCCAGCCTAAAAAGAAAAGTTCTACTCTAAAAGAAAATTAGTGGGAAGGAGGGGGAAAAAGGGTGGGAAATCAAGAATGGTAAGGATGAGAGTTATTGTCCAATCTTCCTTTCAGACATGCATATTTCACTGCAGTACAAGGATAGTCGAACAGGTTCATACTAAAGCAAAAGACTGAAGAGGAAGCATTGTATCTAGTGGATAGAGTATGTGATGGGGGATAGAGGGTAGAAACCTGGGACAAAATCCTGAGTATAACAAATTCACCAGGAGTTTGGCCACAGACTTTAATGGGCAGGATTTACCTAGGGTTCTTGTTCTCAAGATTTCTGTTTCTTCCATATACAAAAGATTACGCTCTCTCCATATATCTGGAGCAACTTAAAAACCTCAAATGAGAGGTGTACCATAAATGCAAAATAGTTCAGTTTAGTTCTTTATATTATTTCGGTGGATGCAATTTGCATCAGTACATCAAATGAATAATGCATTCTTTTCCCATAGAAGGGGCAGAATTTTATTCATGAAAATGTTATTCCTGAAATGAGTCATATAGACCTTTATTTATATATTTAATTTAAATAGAAGTTCCTAGTCATTTTGGATGCCTTCTTCTTTGGTGTTCAGTTTTGGAACAGAGGGGCCTGATTTTCAAAGAGCTTATGCTCAACTACTTTGGACAAGCAGGGTCCTTTAAGTCTAAAGAACAAAAGAACTGCCTTACTGAGTATTCTCTCTCTGACAACAGCAAAGATCAATTGTTTTAGAGGAAGACTATAAGAAACAGGACATGTAGAGAATGATCCATTCCTTGTCATAGCCTCTTGGTTCTAAGCAGTTATGGAGCTATGGATATCCCTGACGTCTCTCGAGTATGCAAGTAACTAGTCACCATTGAAAATTTAGGCCATAATCTTTTAATTCTAACATTTTAATTAACTAAGGCAACCCATGGGAACTAAACATGAACACTGAAAGCCACCTGCAAAAGTGTTTCTATGGTTCTCCAATACAAACCCTATAATTCTTCTCTCAGAATATTCTTTTCTTTTGTTTACTAGTGGCGCAGCAATATTGAAGAAAGTTCTTCTTGGAACATTATGGTTCGTTACAGATGCTCGCAATGGAGGAATTCTGCTCATCAGAATACCACAGGAAGCCACATGCCTGCAATGGTGAGAGTGTTGTATTATTTTGTGTTTTGAATTAGCAAAACAACTTATAAATACATTTTAGTGGCATGTAGGCAATCTGTTACGCTGCATTCCTGAAAAATTTGGATTCAAATGAGAGAAACTTCACAAGTCAGTAAGCTGTCTAGGGTGCAAGGTTATTTTTTTTTTTGCCATAGGAGATACTAAAAATAGCTTACAGTCACGAGAAAAAATAACTGACGCACAGCAAGACACAAAGGCCTCCCCTTTATAAACTTGGCTTTACATCCATCTGAGGCCACGTAATAAATGTATTTCGACTCACAGAACAGCACTTCCTACTAATATTCAAGTTGTTTTCATAAGTCATCTGTTCCATTTTGTCCCTTTTCTAACTACAGGAGCAAGAAGGAAAAAAAAAAAAAGCTTGGACGAGAGTACATAGCTGAATTCCATTATAAATACATTCTCCTTCACCTCTGCCCTCAATTTCTCTTAAAAGCCAGTTTCTAACTGCAACTCAGTTCTCATGGAAAATCATCATGTAAAACTTTGAACTCATGTATTTTTGGAAATAAAACCTCATCACACTTTTTAGGGAAAACTAGCAATTTTAAGGTCACATTTGTCAATTCAAGATTACAGAAAAATACAAAACACATCGTACTTAGATGTTCAGTACAAATCTCTTGATATTTATGGAGTCTCTACTTAGTTAATTTTTAGATTCTGCCTAGATCAAACTCTCCAATTTTTAAGCAGCACACATACATTCTTTGACAAATATTCACCTTGAAAGTCCTGATTTTCATCATCAAGGAGTTAAGAGATCCACAACCTATCAGTAGTCTCCTCTTCCTATTAGTTAAAGAATAAGCTGTTTATTGTGTTTTCTTATAAACCAATTAGAGGCATAACTCTAGAATCAGGCAGTCATAAAGATGGTAAGTTAAAAATGGAACTGACCTTCCCCATTTATTTACATAGCATACTGGTGGATACAGCTTCTCCTTGCCTACTGAAGGTATCTAGCAAGCTGTAGTTACCACACAAACAGTCAACTATTTAGAGAACAAGCTATTAACTCCTGGCCTGTAACTTAACTTTTTCATGTCTGGACACATCTTGCTAGGAAGTAACTAATGCTAGGTATGAAGCAGAACAGCAGACTACAAATATTTAAATTATAAACACTGAAGAGAAAAAAAGAATTGGAACTGCACCAAAGGTGCAACAGAGTATTATAATAGGAAAGGGGAAAGACTATGTAGGACAGTTGTGCTCAGCCACCAGCCCACAGGCTAAATCTAGCTTAGAAACATACATCGCCACAGGACCAGAAATTTGACAGTGGGGAAGCAGTGGCAATTAACACTGCCACCACTCTTCTGCTGTCAAATTTCCAAGCCCCGAGGGCCAAGTAACAGTGCTGTGAATGGGGCTGGGTCCATGGGTGCAATCTGGCACTGACTGGGACTGATCTGGGAATGCACAGCAGAGGCTAGAGTTCAACCAGCATGCAGAGCTGAGGCCCTAGCCAGACTGGCCTTGCACACTGGACTGGATCTCAGCCAGGCCTGCCCCACACACTGCACTGGACGCATGGACCAGCCTTGCTCCCCTCATCTAGCCTTCAGGGTTGAAAGGTTGGGCACCACTGATCTAGGGAAACCACTGACCAAGATTTACTCGTTTTTGGAATAGTATCTCAAGAGTTGTGGATAATATTTTGTTACTAAAAAGAGGGCTGAACAACATGGCCAAAGAGGTACCAAACTGGACTGATCTCACATTGGCCATATGACACAAAAGGCTTATCTGTCCGTTTAAACAGGCATTCAAAAAACTGAGCAGACCCTTATTTTGGAACGAAAGCCCCATTTTTTTCATTTAAATTTGCTTTGCTATTAGGCTATATAGAGACCATTTTCAAAAAGGAATGTTTAACATAACTGTAGAGAAAATTGTTGTTTCAAATGATTTGCCAGACACTTCCATAATCCAATTCTAAAAGACCACAGAGAGTAAGCAAATCCCATTTTAGAACTCAAAAAGTACTTGGCTTCTACTCCTGTGTTCACCCCACTCTGGATATAGTGCAAACAACTTTCATATTTTTATATATTTATTTTTGTCTAATTCCAATTATTTGCTGCTTTATCACATGAACACTAGCCCAGCCATAAGGTTCTCATTCCTCAAAATGGAAATAAATTACCACTGTATTATAGAGATGAATGAGATGTACGTTCAATTTTTTTTTTTTTTTTTTTTTAATTAAAAAGTAAGCCCCACTGGTCACAGCTGAAAAAATAATGTAATGTTAAAAGAGATCTCCAACAGATAGTAGATAAGACTGACACTAGTGCTGAGGCTGTGTCAATGTAGTTTATCTACAGTATGCCAAATGTCACTTTCATAAAGTTAAGCCATCAAAAGCCATGTGACAAGCTGATCTAATTCCAATTCCCAGTGGACAGCTGTCCATGTCCTGAAAAACAAACACTGCCAACATCCCAATTATAATCTTTCAGACTAAATGTCCACAAAAAACTAAATTACTACTTCACCCCGAGAAGCGGATTACTAACCCTATCACAGTACCCTGCTGTGTTAAATAGAAGGCACCGATGACTGTACCAGTCAAGAGAAGCCATCTTTGCTTTTCAGGGCAATCAATCCAGCACCTTTAACCAGCTTTAAACTCGCTTAAAAAGGTTAAACTAAGAATATACAGATATTTCATAGATTGGTTTACTGATTTGCACCAAATCTAACCATTGCTGTTCTGTTCTAAGCAAGCCTGACAGAAATGGTTTAAGATCTCAATCTACCTTGATGGTACATTTTAATGAACTCATTACCTACCCTTTGCAGACCACTAAACATAACATGCACACCAAGCCAGTTGCTGCAAGATGATCTCCAGAGGAATATTTTTGTAAACAAGAATTGCAAGCCATTGTAGTAGCAAACTGACCATTTTTTCCCCACACTGAAAGCCAACTTTTAGGAGGCCGTATATCATTTTACTGTAGGTTAACGACTTAATAACTGATAAATTGAAAGTCCCTTGAACATTATCAAGAACTCATAGATCATAGGTACCAGATAACTGGTACCTTCAAATCCTTACTCATTTCCTGGCTTTTTACCCCAGTCATGCAGACAGAGCAAAAATCTAGATTTTGGAGAGCCTGAAAGCAACTGCATGGTGGAAATATGCAGCACAGCTATCATTCCCTCCCTCCCCTTGTGCAACTTTCCCCTCTATTTTCCACATTTGCTCTTCTCTGTAGTAGATGAAGAAGCAGCGTGCATGTCACAGTGCTCTGTGAAGGAGCAGTCTTAATTTTTCTCCGTATAAGCAATCACCCGCACATTAAACAGACATAAGGATTTCATACCTCCATTATGCAAACTACAAGTATAGCTTTGCAAATTTTGTTTAATATGAATATACGATCACGTACTAAAGTGAAAAGCATGTACATAACAGCAAGGAGGAGCTGTACTCCCCTAACAGATCCTCTCTCTCTCCCTGAAATAAGCCTTCCTGACTCCTAAACACACACTCACTTTTAAACAATGTGTAAGCAGGCTGGAAAATGTCTGGACACTAAGGGGTGGCCAACCAGCAGCACCAGTCCCACTGTCAGTGCAGCGCAGCAGCAGACAGGGCAGAGCAGGGAGCAGACAGCAGAGCAGGAGATCAGCAGTGGCACTCGGGGCGGGTAACCTGTAGTCTGCCTGCCACAGAACTCGGCCCCGCTGTGCTGCAAACCTACGTGCCCCTTATTCGGTAGCATTTAACCGGCCGGGGCCTGCCCTCAATCCAGAATGAAGACCAGACACTAAATAGTATAAAAACCCCACCCTGCTGCGCACGACCTGCCCGAGGCCGACGACATCCCTGCGGGCAGAGGAAGCACCGCAGACAGAGCAGGAGAAGCACTGCCCGGGGCCCCACGCCTGCGCCGGCTCGGCCGCCACCAGCCCCTTCTTGCCGGGCACCAAATCAGCGCAGGCGCCGGCTCAGCCCTCCAGGCCCGCGAAGCCTGGACAAACCCCTCAGGCAGGGACCGGATACCCCCAGCGGCGCGTCTTTCCGCGCTTGGCCTTTAAAGGAAGCGGCAGCGCCGAGCCCCGCCCCTCCGACCGCGGCTGCGGCCCCGCGCGGAGGGCGAGGGACAGGCTGTCACTGGCCCTTTAAATCCCACGGCGGCCTCGTACCTGAGGGCGCCTCTGAGCGGCGGCGCCGCCAGCCCCTCAGCCAGCGCCTTGCCTAGCGCACAACCGCTCCGCGCCATCTTCCGCCCGCTCTCCCACCCCGGCGCCGCGCTAGCTGCATAGCTTAACTGCTGCCAGCACCCGGCCCGCCCCTTCTCTCCGCAGAGCCAATCATCACGCGGCAGCGCCGCGCACTCCGCCTATCGGTGCGCGCAGATGCCTGGACGTCACCGCCTAACGTCAGCGCCCCCAACACACCCCTCCCACTCCCACCACCGCCGCGTGACCGGCCTGGTCCCGGCCCAGCCGCGCACAGTCACAAGACCGGGGGCCGCCTGGGGTTCGCCGGGGTTACGTAAGGGTGCGAGCCGCGGGGGCGGGTCCGGGGTTGCACTTGCTCTTCTGATTGGCCACAAGAGGTGTCGCTCAGTGGCCCCAGCAGTTACGCAATGCGGGGAGGGCTATATTTGGACTTGACCGCACATGGGCCGGGTCCTGACAGGATGGGGGCGGGCGGCTGCAGCGAGCGCGGCGCTCCTACGGGACAGGGTGGGAAGCTCTCCTGGGACTTGAGTGGGCCGACTTTAGCTCTGTGTCCTGCCTCCTCTCATCCGGGGGCAACCTGAGGCGCAGCGGCTGGGGTGAGGGCTCCTGAGGAGGGGCCGCTTCCTTGTCAGCCTCCCCCGGGCAGCGCCGTGCAGCGGGCCAGGCAGGGAGCCGCATGGAAAGAGTCTCCTGGGCTCTGATTTGTGGACAACAGGCTGCCCCATTCCCTCCTCACGGAGCTGGGGTTATAGCCAAGGAGCGCTGAAAGAGACCTGCACACCGTGAGGAAAAGCAGGCTCCAAATCATTAAAACTACTCTTGTGCAGGAGCTGTGCCACTGCTCTGTCTCTAACTGATTTTTCACGTAAAGTACCAACAACAAATCCTAGACCTAACTGCTGTCTTGCAATGATGTTGCCAATCTTTTACCTGTTGCAGGCACAAGGTAGCTGCACGGATTTGTGTGGGTGGGACCTGGCTTTGCACCAGCTGCATGCTTTTGAATGCAAGGCATTCTTCATCAGGCCTGAGGAAAGAAGTGGTCCCAGCACTAATTAAAACCAGTGGGTAAACAGATGAGATTAGAGGGGAGAAATTCTCAGGCATAAGGGACAATTAGCAGAAGAAAAGAAACTTGATTGATGAGAGATCAAGACCTACCAAAAGAGAGGAGGGTTGTTATTACCTATAATATGAAGGAAGAGTTTCAGGGTATAGCACACCATAAAGTCAAAACCAGTGTTCAGTCCTTAGTGGCCAGCCAGTTCACAAATTTTTGCTCCCAAATTTGCCTTTTAAAGGTGTTTGGTAGATTCCCCTTCAGTACCAGGATCTGAGGTTAGAAAGGGAGTGGTTGGTTTGTGAGAAATGTGCTCCTACTAGTATTTGTACCTGACCTTTATTTTTTCAGTAATTTTTATACCATGAATGGGCTGCCTTCTCATAGACTTGTGAAGGTTTTGGTGCACCGCCAGCTCAGAACTTTCAATCAAGAGGTGTACCACTAACACACTAAAAGACACCCCCAAAATGAAGTAGATGTAGCATGCTAGCAATTTGCAGCTATATAATATTCATCATTAAACAAGGAACTCATTTCATTGGATGGCTGAAACTGATTGCAGCAGTGCATGTAGGCCCTGATCCTTAGGGTGCTTTTAGGCTCTCTCTCCTGAGTTCTATTTTTAGCTTGGATTGTACTGGATTAGTTGATGAAATTCACTACTTAGCCTCTAAGGTGCTACCCTACACTGCCTTGCCTTCAAGTTCATTTGAGAGATTACACTCTATAGCTGCACAGCAGAAGGGGAAGGGCAAATGGTCCTAGCTCAACAAAGACTTCATTGCCAACTTAATCTGCGTGTTTTATAATTTATTTCCAAAACTATTTTGTGGGGATATCTGTTGTGCTCATTCATAAGACTGCAGGCATACTCTCTCACTGCTGTTTCAACTAGGTATGATCCCCCTTAAAGCATTAAGAATTCAGGGCTTACAGGATTTAAAACAACTGAAAGATTAAGAGCATAGAGAGATTTGAGACGACAAGTATTTGTGGCCAGTTACTTTAGCTCACTTTTCAAACTCGGATTCTGTTCCTACACCAATGTTAGATTGTCTCTATTGTCTGAGATTGCATTTGTGTTAGTTAAATCAAATAGAAATATTAATCTAAAATTAACCTCTAAGAGAGGTACACAAATAGTTTGATACAACATTATAATTTATTAAGAATGACAGTGTTGTAAAGATGCAAGTTTTCATGATTTTTCACACCAAAAAACAGCATAAATTCAGCAATAAATGTAACTGGATTAACTGTTTCTGCTTTAAATGTCTTGCTGATCCTATTAGCTTCTGGACAGAGGTTGCAGTGAAACAAGATGGAATCTATTTACTTCACTGGAGTGCATTTGCCAGGGGTTCTCAACACCTCTAGCCTGAAACTGAGATGTCAGAGCATCAAGGGGGAAATACACCAATCAAGCACTCTGTTCATCCAAGAAGTAATGGACAATGATCTTGTTTCAGTAATACTCCCTATTGTTTAAAAGGGGATCGCCTCCTGTTTGCACTATCTTTTAAAAGAAAGGAGTGACTCCATCCTGTGTTTTTATTAGAGATGTCTTAACTTAGGGGTGAGTAAAATATGGCCCACAGGCTGGATCCAGCTCACCAAGGGATTCTGTCCGGCCCACGGCAGGTCCCTTCACCCCACCCAGCCCAGCTGCAGAGGGCAGTCCAGGCCATGGCACATGTGGCCAGTCCCGGTGTCCATGGGCACAGAGGTGCCACCTGGTGCAACCCGCTCCATTCCCACACACGTCATGGGCGCACCGGGAGCTGTAATCTGTGGGGCCATAGGATGGGGTGGTGCAGTAGCCAGACTCTGCTTCCTGGAAGCCCCTACTGCTGCCACCAGAGAGAAGGTGTATGCCCCACTGCTACCGTCATCAGACATGGCCCTACTGCCCAGACACCTCAAATCTGTCTGGCACTGGGGGTGCCAGATGAAGCTAGCAGGTGGGTGGGGTCTCCATAGAGACCAGCCTGGGACCTCTGCAGGCAGGGCATGCTCGGCCAGGTGAATGGGATGGGGCCACAGCTGAAAGCAGGACATGTGAGTGGGGGCTGGGGCTGGGGCCAGGATCAGGATTGCAGGGCAGTGACAGTGTGGTGCTAGGGCCCGGGGCAGAGCCACAATCTTCTCCCTGCACATCTCTGCCTGCAGAACCTGTACCCGTTGCAGGAACCTGAGGGCAACAGATCACAGCTCTGTCCTAGGCCCTGACCCTATGCTGTCAACACCCCTGGATCTTGGCTCTGCCCACCCATCCAGCTCCCACACGCTGTTCCCCATCTGCCCTTGGCCCCGTCCCATCCATCTGGTTAAGCACACCCTGCCACATGGTGATTCCCAGGCCAGTCTCCATGGGGACCGTACCTGCCCACTCTGTCTGGAGCAGATGGGCAGAGGCCAGATGGGATCATTTGGTCCTCCTCCCTCACTGCTCAACTGGATCAGATCAGTACTCCCTCCCCCTCCCCCAACACCCCTTGCAACAGCTCACAGAAACTTCTTAAGTGACCCTCCAGCCCAAATTTCTGTCCACCTCTGGCTTAACTCCACCAGGTAGTACAGGGCTGTGAATTTCAAGTGGAGGTGGGCATCTTCCTGCAACTCACAATTAAGTGCTTACAGCCTCAAAAGGGTTGGGGATTACAAAACACCTTGTCCTCAATGTTTTGTATTGACTATTTTAGGCATCTCCAGCTAAGCATGCTGGCTATTATGAATTTAATTGTGAGTTGGTGTTTAGCTTCTAATTAATATGTGCTTGCTCTAACAGCAGCTGGCTGCCTCTTTTCTACTCTCAGCATACTCATTGAGCATGATGCACCAGGTAGACTGTGTCAAAGAGGAAAGGCTCACAATCCCTAATATAGTATCACCTTTACTTTGCAAGGCCAGACAGACTAGATGGCAAATGAAGTGCTCCTACATCAAACCTAGAACAAAGCAGCATGAATACTGGCTTGATATGCTGCTCTTCTCAACAAAAACTTAGGATGGCTTCCTTGGCTTACAAAAGGAGACAAGCTTTCAAACTTCAAGGGATTTTCAGTGAGTCTGAGAAAGAAGCTCAGTACAAATGAGAAGAATCATTTGCATTTCATCTAATTATGTTCATGAATCAGACTACTTGAAAGGCAAGTGGGTTGATATGATCTGTGAAGCAAAGATAAGTTAGCAGAGGGAGGTGTGAGTTACATATAGTTATAAAATTAATGTCTTGGTTAGTTTATGGCTTTTTGTATGTCATTCATTTTTGTTTCTAGGCATGTCTTCTGAAAATACTGTGTGGTTTTCTTTTGAGGGTGAGGACTGTGAGGTGAGAGATGAGTTGATAGTTTTGAGAGAGATGTGCTCCTACTGGAGATAATGTTTCTGTTCTTCATCATTTTTGTGTAAGTTAATTCTGGGGCATACTGGTAGTTTGGTTTCACCCATGTAGTTTACTTGAGGGCATTTGGTGGACTTGATTTAGCATATCACTTGTTAGCATATGTAGGATCCATGGATTCTAATGGTTTTGTTGTGGAGTTGGTTGGGGAAATGGAGATGCAAGTTTTCCATGTGTTATTTTGTCAAGGTCGGGAACTTTTGTTTCTAGTGTTGAGTTTGGTGAAGTTGGAGGATTGTTTAAAGTTCAGAAAGGGAAGGGCAAGTTGAGAAAAATATTTCAAGGTATGATCTTCAAATATAAGCTTTAATTGTTTAATCATCTTTCTTACAGATTCCACTGTGGGATGGTATGTGACAGCAAGGGGTGTACAATCAGTGCAGAGTTAATTTTTTTGGATCAAAGTAGGTTTAAATAGAGTTTTCAGGTGACTCATTCAAAGATGCAGTCCTTTTCCCTGATAGACTGATCTTACTGGATACAGGCAGTTTTTAGATTGGTGAACAATGCAGTGATATCTGAAAATCTGACTATAGATTAAATTATCACGATGTGTTTGAGATGGTTGCTGGTTTTGTAGAGGTACTTGTAGTAGTTTGAGGGTGGAGGATATTGTATGTCTGTTTGTAGGGTGCTATTCTTGATGTTGATCTGGAAATTTTAAGTTTACGTAAAAGTATTCCAGGGAAAAATTGATGGAAGAGTTGGTGGTAATTGTTGAAGTTGCCATGGAAATCAAAGAGGGAATCCAAGTGTTCGGTTCAGACAATTAAAATAACATCTAAATCTAAGCATAGTATTAGTTTGGAGGTACATTTTTCTAAGAACTGTTCTTAAAGTGCCTCATGACAAGATTTTCTTTGGGGGTGGGGTGGATGGCATCAGGCAATTGAGAAGCAAGGTGGAGATGCTGTGGGAGCTAGAGGACTCCAGAGAAAGGTACATTGAGGCCACAGAGAAATGGAGGAAGAGGATTAAATATATCACAAACACTGTATAGGGGCAGTGGAACAAGCATGAAGCAGGCACAGGTGGTAGCCTGGAAACTGATATAGAAAATTACAGCTGTCAATAGTGAAGGCTGTAGGGAGCTCTTGAGTTAGCAAAGGAGGCTCTGGATAAGGCTGTCTGGAACATCCACTTGGAGCAGGATATGCAGTATTCCATATCAGATGTCCTGAACTGCCAGGCATTGATGGAGTCTGTAAACAAGCTCTATCACCAGACTCCCTCCTGTCCCATCAGTTATTTTGTAGAGGTGTAATTAATGTTCTACCTCCACTGGAGAACACTTAGTTCCAGGGCAAACAGCATACAAGTGATAGTGCCCCCAGTTTCAGTTACCCCATACTCCCACAGGGCCAGGGAGAGCTAAATATAGAACCAAACAATAATAATTGTTCCACCACAGTGTCTTTTGTTTGCTTGCTACTTGATTTGTTTTACCTTTTTTTTTTGGTTTGGTACAGACAGGGCCTGGAGCCTCCCATCACTTTTGTGTCTTGGAGAGTCACAGCAATTAGAAGCAGGAGGCAGGGCCCTAGCTCAACCAGTTCCAGGGACAAAACTTGTGCCAGAGCCACTGCCCCAAGATGAGTTAGAACATGGGGGGGGGGGGTCTTGTTTCTTTAGAATGAGCCTCTTCCATGTCTGCTATATGGGAACCACAATCTGAAAACCAGGAAATAAAAAGTTAAGGTACATGCCCAACCCTACATGTAGAGAAGGCAGAGAGGTTGGAGGAGTGGGGGCAGGTTGGGAGGTTGGGGAGCGATTGGGTGTTCCAGACTATGGAGTTTTCACTGCACAAGGTGACTAGAGAAGGTAGGGCCTGAAAATGTATGTACAAATTACATGGCGTGCAGTTCCAAATGCATATGTCAAATCTAGAAAGTTTTGACAGCACAGGTAAAATAGCTAGGGCAGTGGTTCTCACCTTTCTTAGGCTTGAGGCACCCCTTGGAAAATGCAAGCTCTTAGTTCTAATTTTTTGATTATGAAAAAATAATCAAATTATTCTCTTGTTGCAAAGAATTCAGGAAGGCCACAGCAGGTCAGAATGTTTTTAACACTATGGATCCCTATTTGAAAACTCTGTGCTTATCTTGTGAATCATGTTTGCACACCTAACAGTGCTAATATTGTGTGGCACCCTTGAAAGGATCTCAAGGCACCTCAGGATGTGACGGCACTTGGATGAGAATCGCTGAGTTAGGGGCATCAAAGGATTGTGCCACTAACTGACAAACCAGCTAAGCCCCTATTCTCAACACAGTTATGCTGAGAAAAGAAAGCATCTGCTACTTCAACTCATGTAGTCTGAGGAGACTGAATAAGGCAGGATACATTTGCACCTTATAGACTAACCAACATGTATGTGTGTGTGTGTGTGTGTGTGTGTTATATGTATCCCCTATACATAGCTATATAGAGGGTGTATGTATAATATAAACATACCATATATATGCATATGCATATATGTGGGGGGGGGTGTATGTATGTATATACATATATATAATCACAGACTTTCATGGGCTAAAGATCAGAGGTGAAATAACCCTGCCAGCAGAAACAATACATTCTGTCAGCATCTCCACCAGAGGGCTCTGCTAACAGCTGGGCTAGATAGCTGTACTAAGCTGACATAGTTTAGTAATGTAAGTAAAGTCAATAGTAAAGATGCGTGCCCCTCCATTAAGCTGATGCCTATAATATGCATCAGCAGCAGCAAAGGACAGCAATGGGCACTTTTATGCACTAAGGGCTTGTTGAAATGAGAAAGGATAGTGGGTCTCCAGCACCCAGGGTCCAATGTCTACATTTGCAGCCCCCCTGCACCCCTGGGAATGATCCGAGCAGGGTGTGGAGCCCCCACTCCCGTCCCATGGCACTTCCCCAGGGTAATTAACATTGCGGCGCACCGTATGCAGGGGGAGGGGTGGCACCTGGAATTGCCGTCTGGAACAGGTGAAGAAAACTACAACCCACTGAGCAGGTGCATGGACCACACACCAAACGCGGGAGGTGCTGCAGCCTCTCCAGCCGGTGCCCCCCGCTGTCAGTATGCCACTAGAAAGGGGGTGCTGGAAACTGGTAGGGCAGAGTCTGATGGGAGAAGGAGTAAAGCAGTGACTCTCAACCCTGGGATTTCAAGGGTGCCACACAGTGTTAGTACTGTTAGGTGTACAAACATGTTTCACAAGATAGACCCAGAGATTTAAAATAGAAATCCATAGTGTTAAAAACATTCTGACTAACCTGTTGCAATCTTCTGAGTTCCTTGGAGCAGAATTTTTAGATAGTCAAAAAACCAGTGAAAATGAAGAGCTGGCATTTTCTGAGGGGTGCCTTGATTCTATTGAGAGGTGCCTTAAGACTGAAAATGTTGAGAGCCATGGGAGGGAGGGACACAACAATCTTCACTCTTGTTTAAAGTTATTGTAACCACCATTTAAAGTCAGTGATTTTGATTCACTCAGCCTGTTAGCAACTCCACCCTACAAATATTTCAATGCACAACCCTAATCTGTACCCACTATAACAAATGTAAAGGAGAAGGCAAGGTAGAGCATTTCACAAAAGCAGCAGCTGGTATTTTTAATTCTTGTATGTGAAAGAGCTGACAACTATTCAAATGTAGCAAAAGTGTTCAAACTTTCTGTTGAGACCCGAGGAAGAATGTTTTGTATTCAAAAGCTTGTCTTTATCCCAACTACACAGTTGGTCCAATAAAAGATATCACACTAACAAACCCTTGCCTCTTGCAAACTCTAACACTCCTTCATCCAAGGTTAAGGTAGGAGCAGTTTTGCTGCATTTGAATCATTCTCAGATCGTTCACACACAAGAGGTGGATATACCAGCTGCTGCCCTTTTGAGAATGTTCCCTTTTGAAAGGTGTGACAGGGTGCTTACCTGTCACTTTAAGAGGAGATGAGGCTGTAACAATGGCTCAGGTGTTGATCAGGAGTCAGGAGCAAGGAGCTGGGCTATCAGCATATAAACTCAGGGCCTGAGCTGGTCAGGCAGTCTAGCTCTGAGAGACACAGAGAAAACAGCTCCTAGGGAACAGCTGAGTTGCAGTAAGCAGTACTGGGCCGGGGTGGAGAAGGTTCCAGCAGGCCCAGGAGTAGAGCCAGAGCCTGGGAACAGGGCAGAGAGGATCAGAGGCCTAGGAGTAAAATTAGGACCCTGGAAAAAGGTGTAGATAGGTCAAAGGAGCCCAGAAATGGATGGTCCTCTGGTCTCCTTTGCCTAGGACAAGTGCAAAGTCCTGCACTTGAGACAGAACAATCCCATGAACCAGTAGAGGCTAGGGACCAACTGGTTAAGCAGCAGCTTTGTAGAAAAGGACCTGGGGGTCATGAGACTTCTTTTGGTCCAATCCTCCAATTTCTCTAGGTTTCTCTGAATCCTAGCTGTACCCTCCAGCATATCTACTAATCCCCCCAGCTTGGTGTCATCCTTAAACTTGCTGGGGGTGTACTCCATCCCAATTTCCAAATCATTGATGAAGATATTGAACAAAACTGGCCCCAGGACCAACCCTAGGGCACTCCACTTGATACCGGCTGCCAACTGGACATTGAACCATTGATTAATACCCTTTGAGCCTGATGATCCAGCCAGTTTTCTACCCACCTTACAGTCCATTTATCCAACTTGCACTTCCTTAGTTTGTTTATGAGAATGTTGTGGGAGACCATGTCAAAAGCTTAGCTTGCTGGCCATGAAAGTACATATGAAAATTTAAATGACTAAATTACAATAAGAGTTTCATCTTGCACAAAAATGTAGGATCGTGACTGGGGCCATTCGAAATGAAGCAGTCCTAGCTAATTTAGTCTCCCATGCTAGTTGTAAGTATACCTGATGTTTTACTATGCCAAACCATTCATAAATAACCTCCCTATATAATATGACTGCATCTTCCTTATTGATACATCCTTCCCTGTTTAAGTCATATTTCGCAGAATCGGCATTCAGTGTCTGGGGTTTTGTGATGTTTCCATAGACTATTACCAGTTCAGAATATTTTGGGTTCTGCCATAGTATTAAAACAACTCCCTAAAACAGTGTCTTATGGTTGATGTCCCAAGGCGTCCCATTCAATCAAGCCCCATCCCAGTTGATTAAATTGTAACCTCCGGTCCGATCAAGAGCTTGCAAAAGCAAGTTTCACAACTGGATAACCCAAAACAGGATCCAAGCGGCTAACAGTTATGACCTAACCAAAATATGATGACCTCTTCTTATCTGCTTTGTGCAGACTTTATACAACTAAGAGTATAAGAAAAGGAGCTGCTGGAAATGTGTTCTCAGAGAGTGAAATAACAGCAATATTGTAACCTGCATCCAGCTAATAACCCTCAGCAACGGATCCACAACCCTGAAGGCTGTAGAGATTGAAACCGCTTCCCACTTGTATCAGTCAGAGGCACTATTGCAGCTAAAATACATTGGACTTTATTGATAGCTCATTTATTTGAATATTTGGAAGGAGTCTTGTTTTAAAACTCATTTACGGTGTATTTATTAAAGCCCTTCTGCCATTCATTGAACAAGGTGTCATGTCAATCCTTAATTGCACTAGGTTTGAATCCTGTTCTTAACTGTAACATGCCAAGTCAAGGGATTCATAGATTCATAGACAGTAGGGCTGAAAGGGACCTCGGAAGATCATCTAGTCCAGCCCCCTGCCCCAGGGGCAGGAAGTCAGCAGGGAACATAGGATCCCAGCAAGATAAATATCCAGATTACTTTTGAAGGCATTCAGAGTAGGTACTTGAACTACCTCTGGTGGCAATCTGTTCTAAACCT
The DNA here is from genome assembly GCF_000455745.1 of Alligator sinensis. NCBI lineage: Eukaryota > Metazoa > Chordata > Crocodylia > Alligatoridae > Alligator > Alligator sinensis. Next base: position 349,820 of record NW_005842843.1, read on the forward strand.
TGGGGGCTCAGACAGTAAAGAAGTTCTTCCTTATGTCCAGCATGAAATGGTCATGGAGGAGTTTATGACCTTTTGACCTTGTCATCCCTTGGGGCGCTCTGGTGAACAGACGTTCCCCCAGATCCTGGTAAGCACCCTTGATGAACTTGTATGTGGCCGCCAGATCACCCCTGAGCCTGTGCTTTTCCAGGCTGAAGAATCCCATGGCTCTCAGACTCTCTTCATAAGGTCTGTTTTCCTGACCTCTAATCATGCGTGTGGCTCTCCTCTGCACCCTCTCAAGCTTCTCCACATCCTTTTTGAATTGTGGAGCCCAAAACTGGACGCAGTACTCCAGCTGCGGCCTCACCAAGGCCGAGTGCAACAGGAGGATGACATCCTGGGATTTACTTGAGAAGCTTCTGTGGATACAAGCAAGTGTTTTGCTTGCTTTACTAGCAGCAGCATCACATTGCAGGCTCATGTTCATCTTGTGGTCAATCATGACCCCCAAGTCCCTTTCATCCGTAGTGCTAGCCAGTGTAGCACTGCCGAGCCTATAAGGATGCTGCAGGTTTTTCTTCCCGTGGTGGAGAACCTTGCTTTTTCAGTGTTAAACACCATCAGGTTCTCGTCTGCCCATTTCCTGAGCCTGTCAAGGTCAGCCTGGATCACCCTCCTGTCTTCAAGTGTGGACGCTTTACCCCAGAGTTTAGTGTCATCAGCAAACTTGGCCAGTCCGCTTCTGATACCAACATCCACATCATTTTTTAAGATGTTAAATAGTATAGGCCCAAGGACAGAGCCCTGGGGACCCCACTGGTCATAGGGCACCACGACAATTGACTTCCATCAGCCACCACCCTCTGGGTCTGACCACGGAGCCAATTCCCCAGCCAGCGGATCATGGTGTGGCCAAAGCCACAGTTAGCCAGTTTTACTAAGAGGTGATCATGGGATACCAGATCGAAGGCTTTTTTTAAAGTCAAGATATACAACATCAATCTCTTCTCCTTTGTCCAGGTGATAGGTCACCTGGTCGTAGAAGGAAATTAGATTGGTCAAGACCTACCCGCAACAAGTCCATGCTGGCTATCCCTCAGGATGTTGCCATTGGCCAGCCTGTTAAGAATGACCTCTTCATAGTTTCATAGTAGGTGGTAAAGTCTGTAGTGTCTTGTACAAAACTTGCTCTGTGGGTGACGAGCGGTTTTAGGATTGATTCAACGAAACCTGATATTTCCTCAGTTAGGGTCCCATGGTTGGAAATACAGACTTTACCACCTACTACAAAGATGTACAAGAAGATCCTACTCCCCTTTTCACCAAAATCAACAATACCATCAAATCATTTCCATCAAGATTACAAGAAAAACTACAGACCTTCATCCCCCCAATACCTAACCCGGGGACTTTTTACATGCTCCCTAAAATCCACAAACAAGGGAACCCTGGCAGACCTATCATATCCAACCATGGGACCCTAACTGAGGAAATATCAGGTTTCGTTGAATCAATCCTAAAACCGCTCGTCACCCACAGAGCAAGTTTTGTACAAGACACTACAGACTTTCTGTGGAAACTTAAAAACATAGACCACCTTCCCAGCAACACACTCCTAGCCACCATGGACGTTACCAGCCTATACACCAACATCCCACACCAGGATGGCATCCATGCCTGCCTTACATATCTACAGGAACAAGATTACAACTCAGATTACAGACCCAAAGATATTACTGACTTTATACACTTCATCCTCACACACAACAATTTCACTTTTAATAATCAACACTTCCTCCAGATGATGGGAACAGCTATGGGCACTAAAATGGCCCCACAGTATGCCAACCTTTTTATGAGCCACCTGGAAGAAGACTTCCTCAAGAACTGCACCATCAAACCCTTGCTATACTTAAGATATATCAATGACATCTTCATAATTTGGACTGAAAACCTGCAATCTCTGATTGAGTTACATCAGAAATTCAACAATCACCATCCATGCATCCAACTTGCTCTAGAATACTCCAGGACCAGCATCTTCTTTTTAGACATGATGATCAGTATCCAGAATGATAAAATACAGACCATGTTATACAAGAAACCCACAGACCAACATACATATCTGCACAGAACCAGCAATCACCCAAAACACACTAAAAAAGCTGTGATGGACAGCCAAGCCCTCAGATACCACTGCATTTGCACTGAAGAGAACACCCGGGATTGCCACCTCACCAATCTTAAAAAGGCTTTCACCCAACAAGGACACTCCTCCAGAGAGATAGATCGCACGTTTGAAAGAACCACCCGGATACCACGTGAAGAACTGCTGCAGTACAGAACCCCCCCCACACACAAATCGCACACCGCTGGTTATGACATATCACCCCGCCCTTGAACCTGTACGGAAAATCCTCAAACAGTTGCAACCCGTACTAGAAAGAGACCCTATTCTTAAAAAGATCTTCCCAGAGCCACCCATCCTAGCCTTCAAACAAGCACCGAACCTCGCCAACCTCATCACCAGAAGCAAACTTCCTCAAGCCCAGAACACACCAAAAGGATCCAGACCATGCCATGACAAGAAATGCAAAACCTGCCAACACATCT
>NW_005842843.1:352449-354990 GCF_000455745.1 Alligator sinensis
TTTACATCCCTCTCTAATGGCTAGTCTATAAAGTTTAACAACTTGCGGCTTCTCCCAGTTGCTCCTTAAATTCAAGTTGTAGAGGCCTGGGCTGTGGACCGAAAAGTAGAGATGAGAGCCAGTGCACGTTCACATGATGGAATGACTACATTTCTCTTGGCTTTTTTTTTAATTATCATATATATAATTAATGTATTACACTTGTATGCATTTTATGTGTGCATATATTCATAGATACATATTTAAAATAACACCACGGTCTGTAAAATTAAAATTTCGGGAGGGAACATACCAAAATCAAGATTGCCTGCAAAAATGCTGAAACTTCCTTAGCCTGACGAAGGGTTTTTGAACCCGAAAGCTTGCTTAATAACTATTCTCCAACTATTTGGGTTGGTCTAATAAAAGATATCAGATTCACCCAAGGAACCTTGTCTGCCTATGTCCTTAGACCAAAATGGCTACAACTTACACCCCTGTGCCCAGTACTGTGCCCAGTACTCCAACTGTGGCCTTGCCAAAGTCGCATAAAGGGGGAGTATCACCTCTCTGGACTGGCTTGAGATGCATCTTTGGATGCATGACAAGGTAAGGCTGGCCTTGAGCTGCCAATGCCAGACCGCAGCCAGCATGTTCATAATGACTCCAAGATCCCGTTCTGCCTCTGTGCTTTGAAGAGGGGAACTCCCCAGCCTGTATGTATGCTGTGGATTCCTTCTCCCAAGGTGCAGCACCCTGCTTTTGTCTATGTTGAACCCCATCCTATTCTCATCTGCCCACTTTTGTAGTCTGTCTAAATCTAGTTGCAGCCTATTTGATAATCCTTTCTAAGACCTTCCCCAGGATAGAGGTCAGGCTGATGGGATATTGATTTCACTGCTCTCCCCATATCCACAGAACCAGTCATCTTATCATAGAAGACAATCAGGTTGGTCAGGCATGATTTACCCTTGGTGAATCCATGCTGGCTGATCCTAATTAACTTCTTTTCCTCCAAGTGCTTAGAAATGGATTCCTTGACAACCTACTCCATGATTTTTTCCAGAGATTGAGGTGAGGCTAACTGATCTGTAGTTCCCTGGATCCCCCTCCTTCCCTTTCTTAAAGATGGGCACTATATTTGCCCTCTTCCAATCATCTGGGACCTCTCCCAATCACCACAAGTTTTCGAAGATAATAGCCAATGGCTCTGCATTCACATCAGCCAACTCCCTCAGGACCTTTGGATGCACCGCATCTGTATGATGGATTGAATGTATGATTTAATTCCAACCAGCACACTGGTGCTCATGGGGAACTGCTTTCCAACATAAGGATCATTTTGCACATCATGGTATAATTATGTTTAGTCAAACTGCCACTGTGTGGTACCATGATCTCTCAGCATAGTGAGAAGGTAAGTAGCAGTTGCTGTGAGCAGTGTAGATGTGGCTCAGAACTAAGACACATGACATACCCTGCCTCCCTGATCCATCTTGTGGTGTTCATTCTCTTTTACTTTAAAAACACAAACTGAGTCTAAGTAACAGATTTAGTGCTTTCTGCCTCAATTTGCTGGGCCTAAGATACTATCTCTGAGCTGTTAAGTGCTTCCTCATTCTCAGAAGTTAACTCAGAAGTCCAATAATGAAAATGTAAATGTTGGCATAGTTAACTATTTCACTGCTGACTAAAGCATACAAATACAAGACAGGAGGGGAAGACACCTTAATAAAGACAGGCTTTTTTCATAGCAAGTAACACTGCAGTTTGGTGCTGTGGCTGGGTGGCATGTGAGAGAATACCACCTTCCATTCTTGGATCCAGGCAAGAATGACCCAAGCCCAAGAAACGTGGCAGAGTGCAGCGCAGCAGGACATCCAAGGTGGAGCCAAGCTTAACAAGCGGAGGCAGAGGTGGGGTCTGTCGTGAGTGAGCTGGCGATGCACACCGTTACATGCTGAATGGCTGCACAATGGGAATGGCATCTTACTCCACTTGAAGTAAGTGGAATATGGATTTTGCTCGTGGCTTGAAAGAACACCCCTATTTTTCCATCCCAGTTGGACTCCTTTGGGAAGAGCAGCATAGCATCAGTGTTGTCGGAGCTGCCCCTGATTTTAAGATGGGGCAGAACAGAATCAGGGGTGAGTCCTCCCTCCTGGGTACAAGCCAGGCAGGCACTGGCTTTCTGCAGGTGTCTGAAGCTCCTGGGAGGAGGCTAATAAAGCCTGGTTTGCATCCACAGTCAGGGCCAGCTCCTTGCCAGTGCTTATCATCCAGCACCTCAGCCCCTGAGGGAGCCGCTATGACCGGCAGCTCTTCCGCCTCTAGCTAGGAGCGTTCCTCTGGGACCTCTCCAGGGCGCTGGCCTCCCGCACAGGCGGTGAATCCAGCCGGGATCCCTACGTTTTGCCTCCGTCACCGGCGCGTCGGCCCCCGCCACCTGACCCGTGACCCCCCCAGGCCGCTCTGCCACTGCGGCTCGGGTCCCGCCTCCTCCTCACTTAGACCCTGGAATGAGCGGTGACGTCGCTGCATAGCCCCGCCTCCAGCCAGAGG
>NW_005842843.1:355003-355308 GCF_000455745.1 Alligator sinensis
TGTCTCCGCCGAACCTGCCCCGCCCCACAACCCCAAGCATTCCTAACGGAAACTGTTCGGGCCACCCGAGCACCCCTGCTCCGCTCTGCTCCCCTCTGCGCATGCGCAGCGAAGCTCTCCGGCTCCACGTCGCCGCCCGCGCTTGCGCAGTGAAAGCTCCTCGCCTCCCCCTTTCCTCTCGTTCGTAGCGGAAGTGGCGGGAGCTCCAGTTCCGGCTCGGTGTTGTTTGCTCTGGACAAAATGGCGAAGATCGCCAAGACCCACGAAGGTAAGGGGCGGGTTACTCGCTATCCGCGCCCGGTCTC
>NW_005842843.1:355552-372269 GCF_000455745.1 Alligator sinensis
GTGACTGCCGCCTTCCCTCCTTCCGGGGCACCTCAGGAAACAGGCGAGGAGCAGGCACAGGCCTCGCAGCACCCTTGGGCTTCTCTTTGCTTGGTGACTGTTTCACGTGGCTGGCTAGTAAAGCGTGGTGTCTGCCTGTGGCTGGGCCGCGCTCGCATCCCTCCTTCCTGCCCAGTGTTAACAGGGGCAGTTCCTGGCCATTGCTATTGCTAGGCCTGTGTTATCCATAGGATACTGCTAATCTTTGCTGCGGTGGTCAGCTTGTTATCTCTGCACAGCTCCAGCTGTCTCAGCTTGGCGAGCGGCACACACTTGCACTCCCGGTGGGTGCTCTCCCAGTCTGTGCAGGGCTCTGTTCTGTTTGCACCCAACATGCGCCTTGTCACAGACAAAATACTATTCAAGTTTGGAGGTGGTGTGTGTGTGGTGTTGTAGCTGTGACGGTCCAGGATGTGTGCGAAAAGCAAGGATTTCTTGGGGTTGAGAGCACAAGAAGAATGTCTTGCATTCAAAAAGCTTGTCTAATTGTTCCAGCTGAGCAGTTGGTCCACTAAAAGATTTTGCCCTAAGAAATTCTTGTCTGTTGCATAAGTTTCAGTGTTTTTTGAGTTCCTGGAGCTTATTCAATTTCCTCATAAGAAAAGTAACTTGTGCAGTTGGAGGTTTATTTTCTTAGGATCACCTCACACTGAAGTGGCAGTCTATTGCCTGGGAATATTGACATGCTTAAATTTAAGTGCAGATGTTTTCAGGGTTGATGCCATATTCCCCACAAGCCACTTAAAACATCATTTTGTACATGTGCTTAAATTTGCATTATTCAGTCCTAATATTACCTTGGTACTGTGAATTTCAGAAGGTTCAAAAGCCAAAATAAATAAGTGTACATTAGGTATGCACTTGCTTTTGGGGTTTTTTGGGTTGTTGTTTTGTGTGTGTGTTTGTTTTTGAGACTTCTGAGCATTCTGGTATGTTCCTCAATTTCAAGTTAGTTTTAGGTCCCAAAGCTTCATACTAGTTCTCATTTTTATATTTGTCCATATCTTATCTTCAGCCTCATAATACTTGAAACATGTCTCTTCCTTAGTTTGTTAAGGGATACAAATGTGAAATGTTATTCAAAATAAAATTTTGAGCTTCATTTAAAAATAGCAAAGATACCACTGAAATCTACCACTATCAACTGTATAATTTAAAGGGGTTCACTGAGCGATATTGTACTGGAAATAAGTTTTGTATGGGCATAACACTTTTATTGTATCAGACTTTTTTGACATTTTACTTTTAAAAATGTTTTTAACTTGAACAAAATCTGTCTCTAGCAGCTAGGATTCAGTCACTCAGGAATTTTGGTTGCTTTTAGGTCTCGTACAGTCCAACTAGAAACAAAGTGAAACTGAATAATGTATCTGTTGACTTGTTACTGAGAATCTTGTGTATTATGTAGTGGGGTTGGAATAATGTAGTAGCTGTAATAATAAAGAAAATTAGGGTGGGAGGAGAGGGTTGTTGGGGTGGGGGCATTATTAGTAATTTTTTTCCTTTTTTTTGGTTCCTCTGGTATCTGTCACTGGACCAACTGTATGGTCAAGAGAGATGTTGGGCATGTTTTTGAGCATGAAATTCCCTTCTTCAGGACACTTTGTGCCCAAAAGCTTGTCTAACATCTCTCTCAACTGTATAGTTGGTCCACTGAAAGATAGATTAAAGAAGCAAAGTTTTTTGGTGCTATGTCATACAGGGCAATTAAGTATATGAATAATACAAAGGTTTTAAATCTAAATTTACTATGTAAGCTTTAAAATATTATTTTACAGGGCCAGATCTGTATATGCTTTCCTGTGCTGAATAGTACTATACATCACAAGTAGTTAATTGATTCAAATAGAGTAACTTTGGATAAAGGAAGTACTCATTGTGCAGAAACATCACAGTTGTCTCACAGGTTAAGAATCTTTTCCTAAATTATTTTGAACCATAGTGGTCAGTATTTAATACCCATTTTTCTAAATCAGAGATCTGATGCTTCAGCTTACTTTAATGTAAATATTTATTTGAAATGACAGAAAAGGGTAAAATGCAGAAAAGAAAAAAAAATCAGGATTTTCATTTTGGTCTATAATTGCTTCTTTTTTCTAGAAGCAAATAAATAATGGATACAGTTTTATTTCTGAGAAGATTGTCATGTTTTGTATATTTTGGTAGAAATACAAATACATTCTTAATTTAGGGCCTCATCCAGTCGAGTACCTAAGTACAGGCTTAACTTTAAGTACATAAGTCTCAGTGAGAGTTTAGTGAGACTACTTACATGTCTTCAGCAAATGAGTATGTGCTTTGGTGGATCAGGCTGTGAGAATTAAGCTTTCTAACTAACTTTAAACAGAAGTCTTTCTGGCCCACCATGGGATTTTATCCATTCTGCTGTGGGTCCATCAGCCCTGTCCAGCCCAGGCATGGGGCATTAGCTTGGGACATGACACATGTTGCTGGTCCCACCAACCTCGGTTGCACAGTAGGGCTGGGGCAGTGTGGCAGCTGGACTTGCATTCTTGTAGCCCTTGCAGTGGTGGCTCCTTCTAGCTTCCATTGCTGGTCTTCACCTACACTGGACCTGACCCTGTTGCCCGTGCACCCTGGCCCATCTGCCCTGCACCCACCACTGGGGTACTGGATGGAGTGGGCACATGCGTTCTCCATGTAGACTGACCCAGGAACCCTGTGGGCAAGTCCAGGCAGATAGGATGAGACTGGGATCAGAATTGCATGGTGGCAACAGTGCGGAGCTAGGGCCTGGGGCAGAGCTATGATATCTTGCCTGCATGTTTCTGGGATGGGCACCGATTCCACAGGAGAGGCATGCTGGGAGCTGATCACGACTCTGCTCCAGGCCCCAGCCCTGTGCTGTCATGGCCCTGCAATCCCAGCCCAGTCTTCTTGTCTGCCCCACTCTTGGATGCTGCTCCCTACCTGGCTGCAGCCCCATACCATCCACCCAGCCAAGCGTGCCCTGTCCACCTGGTCTCCATGAAGACCCCGGGACTGTGGGACAGTGACAGCATGGGGCCTGGGCCCAGGCCCATGGCAGAGCCACAGTCTGCTCCCTACACACCCTTGCTTGCAGATGTGGTACCTGTTGCAGTGGCATGCAGGGAGCGGATTGTGGCTCTGCCCCCAGCCCCACAGCCTCAATCCCAGCCTTGTCCAAACATGGGGCAGAGCCACTTAGGGAGTTTTGGTGTGCTGTTTTGGGCTGGAGGGAGAGGGGGCTGTTGGCCTGGCCTGCTCAACTGAACTCCTTTAGTGGCCCTCCGGCCCACATAATGTTCACCCCTAACTTAGCACATAGCACTTTGCAAACCTGTCGTCATACAACCTTTGCCTATTATTCCTGTAGACTTCCTACAGGGTTGTATCTCACCAGGATTTAGATGAGTTATCTCTGGAAGGAACATGTTAGGTCATTGATGGAAACTTTCCTTTTAAAGGGAAAATCTGCTTTCAACCCTTCTGTCACAAAAATTCTAACCCTGGTTACATAGTTCTTCTCCACTGGTGGCAATAGAAGTGGTACTTAAAGCACTGTCATCCAATCTGATTGAAGCAGCACATTGTATAAGAGGCTGGCGGAAACTGGGGCCTTAGCTCTTTGAGTAATACCATGGTGTAGACTAGTGGTGCTCAGTCTTCTGGTCCCATGGGCCAAGTAAGTGGCATGGGGCTCCTGCATGGGCTGGATTGGGTCCCATGCTGCCTGATCCAGTGCGTATGGTCACGCTGTCAGGCCTGCAGGGCTCCTCATGGGTCCAGAAATTTGGCAGCGGGGTAGCGATGCACCATTCCCCTGCCACCAAATTTTTGAATCCATTAAGAGCCCCAGGGGTCAGGTCTAGTTAAGCACCCTGGTCTAGACTCTGGGTCAAGGGTGGGCAAAATAGTGGCTCTGGTTAGCGGCCAGATTCCATTTCCCAGCAGCCCTGCCCACATTGCTGCAGCCAGTTTCCATGGAAACCCCAGAAACAGTCACAGCATAACCACTTGGGGCCAGGGTTTCCATGGAGACCAGTCCTAGCAGTGCTAGCAGGGCACACGCCTCGGGGGACTGGGGTGGGGCAGGACGGGACGGACACTGCTCTGTGGCCAAGGCTGGGATCTTACAGGGGTGAAAGCGTGGTCTGGAGCTGGGGCAGAGCCATGATCTGCGTGTATGCCCCTGCCCAGGGTGTGCAGGCAGCAGATCAGAGTTCTGCCGCAGGTTCAGACCACAATTTCACCCCTGCAAGATCCCAGCCCTGGCGCAGCTCCCTGCCCAGTCACGCAGCCTACTAGTGCTGCTGGGGCCGATCTCCATGGAAACCCTGGTCCTTCGCTGTTGCAGCAACACTGCTGCTGGAGTCTCCATGGAAACCGGCCACAGCAATGCAGGCAGGGGCTGCTGGGAAATTAAGTGGGTTGTGGGCCTGATTTGGCCTGTGGGCCAGACTTTGCCCACCCCTGCTCTAGCTGACCTAGTGATAACAATGATGGGAAAAGGCTTTGTGTTGTTGAATTCTGTAACAGTTATATGTGCACAAGGAATGCAGGAACGAGCTCCCAGTCCTGGTCCAATGTCAGATGGAGATTACTGGCTTTTGGAAAATACACAACATATCATTCTGTTTTGAAAAAATAAAAACTGGTGTGGTAGGATGTCATGATTTTTGTATCTTGAGTATTCTACATCAAATTTACTGATTTAAGGCTCAGCTTCTGCTTAATGGAAGACAATGGCAACACGCCGCTTGATTTCAGTGCAGTTTAATGTCATAAGCAGCATCAAATTTAACTGCTAAGTTGAAGGAAAAATGTCTTTAAGTCATACAGCTGCTGTAGCCAGTGGTATATGACGCAATGACATGGTGTTGCATTCGTATCAGGATGCCTGTGGCTTCCCAGCCTGAATGATCAGATACCCATTGACAGCTTGGTCATCAGGGGCAATCTTGAGCATGAGTCCAGAGCCAGCACTCAGACTCATTTCTTTAGAGCAGTGGTTCTCAACCATTGTAGACTCAATGCGCCCTTCAGAAAATGCCAGCTCTTAGATTTTACTCGGGGTTTCTTGACTATATAAAAATAATAGAGCAGTTCTTCTGTTGCAGAGAACTCAGACCACAACAAGTCGGAATGTTTTTAACGTTATGAATTCCTTTTTGAAATCTTTGGCTTTATCTTATGAATCATATTTGCAGACCTGGCAGTGCTAGCATTGTATGGCACCCCAGGGCACCCTTGAAAGGCTCTTAAGTTACCCCAGGTGAGAATCACTGCTCTAGATCCATAGCAAGGTGCATTGACTGTTCTGCCACAGTACACCGTAGATGGATTAATTGATTACCAATTGGATTAATTAATATGCCAGTTGAAGAAAAACTGTTTTGAAGTGCTTTCAGATTGTGTTGATAGGCATTTGGGTATGAGAAATGCTGTCTTAAAGGTATGTCTGAAATAGGAATGGAAAAACTTGGCTGCTTCTGTGCAAAATACTATCTTATCCTTCTTCCTGAATGTTTCTAAAGTGTATGTGCCCATTGACCATGCTACAGAAACTTTGCTTTGACAACAGAAAGTGTGTAAGAAAACTAAAATCATTTCCTTTCTCCTAGATATTGAAGCACAGATTCGAGAAATTCAGGGAAAGAAGGCTGCTCTTGATGAAGCACAAGGAGTGGGCCTCGATTCCACAGGATATTATGATCAAGAGATTTATGGTGGCAGTGACAGCAGGTTTGCTGGATACGTGACTTCTATTGCAGCAACTGAGCTAGAAGATGTAAGTACACGGTCTTCACTTTAGGCAATTTGGGCGAAAGATTTCAGTTCTTCTTTTTGTTTTTGAATATTTAAAAAATAATTGTTCCATTAATGATGCTAGATAGAATGATTTCTGAAGCAAGACACTCCTGGTTCTGGCTCTTACTTTTTTGGGAGACCACGTGGGAGTGGCGGGTGGCATAAGTACAAGCCAAAGACTTGTGATCAAACACTTTGCCAGTATTAGACTGTAGAAATCAGTTGAATAGAAGGATTTTGTGTATCACGATCCTGACTTTAACTGCAAGGTGAAAATTAAGATTTTTTTGCTGTGTAAATATTTTATACCTAGAATTTCAGTTAAATAAAAAATGAAGTTTATATAAAATCTAAGAATAAAATGAAAAAAAGGAGGTGGGTTGTCTTTATGCTGGTACTTAACTTCTCTCTTCAACGGTACATTTATGTAAGAAACTCTCATAATAGTGACTTTTTCTAAATGTTTACAAAGATTCATCAAATACTGTATGTCCTAATCTAAATTGTATAGGACTGAATAGTTGCACAAAGTCCATTTGATTCCTCGTATTATAAAAATTTAGACTAGTGTTCAGGGGTGGATCCAGGATTTGGCAAGGGGGGAGGCATAGGAGCCGCAACCCTGGGCTGCAGGGGGTAGCTGCACCACCACTCCAGCCTCCCCCCTCCCTCCCCCACTGTTATGGACAGATCAAGCATAACTTTTTAAGGTCCCAAAAGTAGGGAAGAATTGCCCCCCTCAACCTCCATGGTCAGTCATGTCCTTTTCCCCATCCCCTCTCCTATTCCCTCTCCCACTGCTGTTTTCTCCACTGCCCCAGAGTCAAGGGAAGCTTCAGAGCCACTTCTAGGACAGTAACAGTGGAGATGGTTCCACCCCTGCCCAATCCTGTCATCATCTGTCTCCACCCCCCTGCCCCCTCAGCAGGTGCAGGGAAGCTCCCTCCCATCTCCCCACATGGTTGCCACTGATGCTGCTTGACTGAAGCAGGCAGCTATAAAGTTTTCACCCACTCCCTGGGACAGGTGGGAAGGCAGAAGCAGCAGGGGGAGGGGAAGGGACATGTCTCTGAGCATGAAGAGGAAGGGAGATGGATTCTTACCTGCTGTGGGGACTTCTAAAAAGCCTCTATATCAGGTAAGAAGTCTCTGAGGAAGAGGCATTGTAATTCAGTCTGAAAGCAGGGTGCAGCCATGCCATTGCACCCATCTCTGGATCTACCCCACCAGTGCTTTAGCAAGGCACATCTATGTTTAAGGGAGATTTTTATTAGGTAGTATGGTTTTTGTCTAGTTCTTAACCATAAGAAGAGATTAAGAATTCATTTGATTAATCTTTTATTAGGAAGTTCATCTTATAAAGCATTGTTAGATTTAGGAGAATTTAGATGTTTTTTAGTTCCAATTGCTGACCTGGAATAACCATTGAAATGCTTACTGGCATTTCAGAAGGTATACTCAAAATACAGACATCACTATATGTGCGTGTCGTCGTCGTCCCGTCCGTCGTCGTTGTCGTCCCCCCCCCCCCCGAATTGCATTTGGTCCCAGATGCAACTGAATGGGCAGTTCTGTATAAATCTGATCCTTTCTGTGTTCTTCTCACCAGATTTTCTTCTGAATGATGTTCTAAACATCTCTATTGCATTTAGACGTTTTTGTTATTAAAAATTTGGCTTAAATTTATTTAGTAGGGGTTCTTTGGAACATGTTTTTTTGTTTCTACATAATCTATGTTGCATGCATCTGCCATCTGAATTTTTCTATCATTGGTATAGAAAACAGGTATAGATAGTGTGCTTGACAATATTCAACATACAGGAGAACATATGATTCCTGCAGTTAGAAGAATATCTTTAAAATAAAGTGGGTACCACTGTTTGATTCAGCAAGTCTAATTTTTGGAGTAAAAAAGTGCCAGGTATTTAGAAATTAAGACAGGAGTGAATGTATTTGGTTCTGTTCCTATTCTGTCTAGAAATTAATCCGTGCCTATAGAATATAAGTCTGCAGCATGCCATTCAAACTAAACCAAATTGTAAATTTAATCTTTGAAAATTTTCCTCTGACAGGATGATGATGACTACTCCTCAACGAGTTTGCTTGGGCAGAAGAAGCCAGGGTACCATGCTCCAGTGGCATTACTTAATGACATACCACAGTCAACTGAACAGGTAAATTTTACATGAGTGCAGTAGCGTACCACTCGAGATTTCTGAAAAAAAGATTGATTAATCTAGCAAAATCCTACAAGCAAACTTTCCAGGCTGAAGCCTTATTTTCTGGTACCTTAGACCCTTTCAGAGAAAACTAGAGGGTTTTTTGTTTGCTTGTTTAATTTTGCTGTAAATACATATTTTAAAATAAAAAGTATGCTTAAGTATGCTATGGGTACTACAGGACTGCAGTTGCATGTGTAAGCAATGATGCACGACACAATCTTGAAACTAATTAGCTGTTTGTTTATTACGCTTTTTTTAAAAGGTTGTTTTAACTAAGATATTTTGCACTATAATACTTGTTTATTTCTAAATGATTTCTGTAGCCTTTGTTTGATATTCATATAAGAAACAAACATAAGATAGACTTTAAAGGCAATTTGAAAAAATATATAGTAATATTTAGCTTATGGAATTTGCAGGTTCATAAACTGATGCCAGCTCCAACATGAAAATGGGGAAAATACTGATTAAAAGAACATAGTGCTTGAAAATCATGGGGTTTTTTATAAGGAGAAAAAATAAACTTAGGTGAAAAAGCAATGTAGTGAAAAAATAAGTGAAACATTTTTTTCATCAGATCTGTCTTGTCACCAGTGGAAAACATTTTTTTCCCATTGTCTACTGCATTTATGTTCATTTGCAGCTATTGTATGAAAAATTAAAATGTCTGAATTCTAATTGGGGTGGTGAGACTAGAAACAGGCTAACTATTCTCAAGTCATCAGATAACTTCCTTGTTGTATTCCTGTGGTGTTAGTTTTACAATAGGATATTTTCTCTTTTCAGTATGATCCCTTTGCTGAACACCGTCCACAGAAGATTGCAGATCGGGAAGATGAATACAAGAAACATAGGCGGATGATGATCATTTCCCCTGAGCGTCTTGATCCTTTTGCAGATGGTAATTTATTTTCATTTTTCTATAGGTCCTATGAGGTTTGTTGTCTTTATTTTAATTGTCTTTAGCCCTTTGATTTCTGTTGGCATGCTTATGAACGTAGTTTTGTTTTAAACAACTCCTTTTAATGTAGATATGGTTGAAATTCCAACTGCCATAATCTTCATTTTTTATAATACAAGTTTTCTTTCCAGGTAGAAGGACAAGAAAATAATGAGCCATTGCCATAGAAAGACAAAGGGTTAAAGGTTTCTCTTTTCTTTTTGTTTTGGGTTGTGTACTGTATTTTGAACAACTTGTGTAGTGTGTGCTCTCAAGATTCTTTCAGTACGCTGAAAGTTTTCATTCCATACCATTAGATTTAACAGGAATATTATTTTTCTTAAAATTCTAGTTCTCAAAATAGAGCACCTAATTCTTGCCATCTTATGTTAGTTCAGATAGTATAGCTTAGGGAAACAAAAGCATTAATAAGACTTTGATACTTTTAATAGTGAAAGTCTGTTCTGCTGATTTCTAGAATGCCAGTCAGTAAAGGGGTATAGTGGGTCTAATTAAAGCTTTCTTCAGGTGAGTGAGTTTCACGTGTAAAAATGAGGCGCCTGTTTGCTTAAAATTAGAAGCTGTTGCAGGTTTTATTAATTAGAATTTCAGCCTGCATGACATAATAAGGATATTAATTATTTTACTTGCTTAATTGTAATTGATATAAACATGTATTGTCAGAATTCACAGGCCCATACTAACTGTCCTTAATTTCTTTCCTACAGCAGTACTGCTATATGCCAGTCCTGTCTGCATTCTTAAGGGTGCAGTTCAACACATCCTGTGTAGATTATGGTGAAAAAGTATTCCAAAGGAAAGTCTTATCAAAGCTAGTGTCAGAATGACACAGCCAATTGGGCAATGATCTTCAGCATAGAAAATGTTTAAGAATTTTATTTTTCCTAAATTGTTATGCTATACCGCCTGTATAGCAACAGAACTTTTTTTAAAAAATAGTGTTTCCTTGATGAGTCTCATTTTTATATATCTGGGCTTCTGTAAAGTATTTTAAAGTTAAAATAAAAACTCAAGAGAGACAGAATAAAACATCATATGGTATACAAAACTCTACCTGTGAGTATCATCGTGGTGGTAAATGACTGTATTACAATTGGCTCCCAACTGTAATTGAACATTCAGAAAAAAAGAGGGGGAAGTGTGTCATGAACCAGTTTTTGTTTTTGTTCTTTCTTTAAGTGAAGCCCTTTTACAATATGATACTCAAAATAAAAGTCTGGGAGTTTTTGTCCGTGTTTGTTGGACACATAAATGGGTCTTTATGCTAAAACATTTGGAATCATTATCTAGGTATACAATAGTTATTCGTAGTCAGATAACAAGTAGGATTAAAAAGCTTACACAAGGTAATGTTTTGAATATAAATATCTTTCCAAAGTGTTACTAATGGTAAAGAGATAATTTTCTAGGCTTCTATTCTGCTGCTTGAAGTCAGAACTGCTGATGGAGACAAAGGCATGAAAGTGTACGTATTCTGGATTAGCAACCCAGGAACCCATCACTTCTGAAGACTCTTAACTGTGTTGTCACTTTTTTATCATTTATCTGCTTTAAAATATTTGTTTGAAACTTCAGTAGCTATGTTTGTGTTCAAACAGGTTAAATTGATCAGCAAACTGAATAAACGTAAGATACACGTAATTTTTAAAATTTTCGATCAAAAAAGTAAAATTAAACGATCATGGAATAATATAATATTAGAGCAGGACAATAAAAAAGTGCTTTTGTTGGATTACGCTATACTTATTGTACTCCTTTCCTGTTGCTGTTCTCTTCTGCAGGAGGGAAGACACCCGATCCTAAAATGAATGCTAGAACATATATGGATGTTATGCGTGAACAACATTTAACAAAAGAAGAGGTTTGTTATCTTTTGTTCTTAATTCATTGCTTTATTTGTTTTGTATGTACTTTCAAAGGGTCCTAAGGTAGTAAGGTGCATCAATTCCCCTGAAGTTCTATATACTGGGTATCCAACTCCTTGGAAAATTCATTCTTCATGGAAAAAAAACTCAGTGCAACTGTAAAGAAGATATTTATTTTAAAATCTATCAGCTATCCAAATAACAGTTGAAATGTACTAAAGAGGAAACCTGTTTTTCCATCTAATTTTCTCTGTGTGTTTGCAGCAATTTGCATCCAGTCTTTTTTGCTGTTTCCCCCATTATAATTGGTGTCTGGGAATGGGATTTTGTATTGCAGCATGAAAGATGCATTTAGAGAGAAATTCTTGAGGGTCGGGTATAATATCAGAAACTGGTCTTAATATATTCTAAAAATATTCAGATAGAGATTTCTAGTTGAGTTTATTTAAATATGGTGTAAAACTTATATTTGTTACCTTCTAAAGAAGAGGGGGAAGACACCCTGAGAAAAGTTATGAATTTTTTACCAAAGCTTATTGAAAGAAAATCCAGTAAAATTTTAAGTAAAGGTTTCAGCAGCATTATTTGAAAGAGAAACATTGCAACACTAAGAAATCTGGCTAATGTTTATTATGTGCATACCTGTTCACAAGTGAAAATAGACCATATGAATAATATCCAACTTGCCTAACCACAGTCGTCTTCATCCTTAAGAATTCAAATTGAAATGATAATTTCAAATATATGCTGTGATATAACTCACTGGAAATGTTTAGGTTTGTGTAGTTTAATTTGTTCTTTTTTGTTTTTAAGTACATAGAGCCTGGATATATAATGTGTACTCTACTGGAAACAAGGACTAGATGCACCAATCTAGGGCTATCCGTTGTTTAACTCAGTTGTGTCCAGAGTAGAATTCCCTCACCAAAAATAAATAAATAAATTGCAGTCATTTAAGGGTTGTGGATCTGTAATTTATTCTTTCGTAGCAGTTTGCTTAAGAGGATTGTTAGTCCTGTTCCTCTGCCACCTGGTGGTCAGGTGTTATTACAATGCCAACTATAAGCACCCATGGTATTTGCATATCTATCCATTTTAGGTTCCAGCATGGCTTGTATTGGTGTACAAAATTGCTGTAGTGATGTTAGTGTAAATGTGTTGTATATTCAGTTTAAAAGGAAGTTTGGTTGAAACATATATAATCTTTTTTAAGGTACTCATTAATGAGGTCTTAACATTTTTATAGTGATCTTTTTTAAGTAAAACTTGCTTTAACTTCGTATATTTAAAAAAAACCTCTACAAAGTATGCTGTAACTTCAGTTGCAATTTTAAAAACAGTTGTAACTGAACACTTAGTAAGCCAATGTTTCTACATTTGCCTTACAGTAAAGATTTTGTGAAAAAGTGATATTTATATGAATGTTTCAATTAAACCTAAAAATATTCAATGAAAATAACTCTTTGACAAGCCTTCCACTGCAGAATGTGGAACCCAAGCAAGGCAGATGTTTGCTTCTATAAGAGATCTTGAAAATACAGTAAATTTTAGTCACTTCTGAACAAAATGGAGTGACAAGTCAGATACCACTGCCAGGCTGGAAAAGGTGCTTTTCACCTTTTTTATGCTGTGGGTTTTTTTGTTTTTTTTTCAAATTAGGCCCTCAAATCTTTGGTAACTTGCTTGAAATGTTTTTGTTTGTTTAATCCGGCAGTACCAACTTGAAGAATAAATTCCTTGTGTCATTTTTTTTTTTCTCCCCAGAGGGAAATTAGGCAGCAACTAGCAGAAAAAGCTAAAGCTGGAGAACTTAAAGTCGTCAATGGAGCCTCATCTCAACCACCTTCCAAACGCAAAAGGCGATGGGATCAAACAGCTGACCAGACTCCTGGTGCCACACCTAAAAAATTATCCAGTTGGGATCAAGCTGAGGTAATTATCCTATTTATTGGTTTGTAGTAAATTTTAAGTTCTGTATCCCTTAGTGTTGCACTGTCATGACATGGGGTCCCCAGGGATGGCTGTGACGCCCCTAGGGCTCCGTGACTGTGCCAGTTCCATCCTGCAGGTGCCTTCTTTTTTCACCTGCCACATCTTGTTGATATAACTAATAAATGAGGAGGCTACCCACGAGTGTCTGTTCAGTCACAGTCCTGATGGACCCCACTGAACCCTGCGGGTTCTTGGACCCCTTGCTGGGTCCCACTCTTGAGCAGATGCCTCACAGGACACCCTAATCCTTATGGGCTAGATGTGTGGCTCCAAAACCTCCCCTTTACCACGCCCAATGCAGTGTAGGTAGTATTTAAGCATTGTCCCTTTTAATGAGGCCTCCTGTTGTCACTCAGCCCTTGGCTGCGCCTTCTCCAGCACTGGGCCTCTCCGGCTGCACCCTCTCCAGCACTGGGCTCTCTGCAGCCCTGTCTCTGCGCTCTCTCTGGCGCCAGGGCTCTACATGGTAGTGTGTCCCCAGTGAGGCCTCCTTCTCCCCAGTTAGCCTCATCCTGGTCCACCAGTTCAAATAACATTGTAAATACAAGTCCCTGGGCTACAACATAACAGCAGTGATACTGGAGGCTACTCTCTGCCCTTTTAAGAAGGTAAGTTTCTCCTTCAGTAGTGTGTGCCTCCTGGCCCTGGGTACTTTAGGATCTCCAAGAGGCCATCGGTCTTAACAGCAACAGAACAGGCACCCCAGTATCTCCAAGTAACTTTTCTGCAAGAGCTCCTTCTCCCTGGCCACTGCCAGAGAACTAACTCCTGCCAGCCCCAGCCCTGGGTCTTATATGTGCCCAGGGCCCTGTCTCCTTCCAGTCAGCTAACCGGGTGCAGATGCTAGCTAGTTCCCTCATTAGTCTTCTGCCAAGGCTATCTGCAGCTGGGGAGCACTGCCTGGCTCTCAGAGCTCTCTAGGTCTGCTGCTTCTGCTTTTAAAGAAGCAGACTCGCCTTAGTGACTTGCAACATGCACCCACACCTTATTGTATAAAATAAATGGTAGTTGAGAAATTAAAACCTGGTCCTTTTCCCTTGTTTAGACTCCCGGACATACTCCTTCTTTACGATGGGATGAAACTCCTGGTCGTGCAAAGGGTAGTGAGACTCCTGGAGCTACCCCAGGCTCAAAAATATGGGATCCTACTCCCAGTCATACACCAGCAGGAGCTGCAACCCCTGGACGGGATACACCTGGCCATGCCACACCAGGTCATGGAGGTGCCACTTCTAGTGCACGTAAAAATAGATGGGATGAGACCCCCAAAACAGAAAGAGGTATGTGAAGTTGCTGGAAAAATGCATTTCTACAGATGATTGATAGGCTAAGAACTTTCACTTTAATTCATCAGTATAAATCTAATCGGGCCACAAATGGGACAAAATTATTTAATTCTGACATTTAGTGACTGATATGAAAATTACTTTCTCATTTGAGTTGTAAGTGGCCAGAGTAATAAAAATCTTACTGCTTAACATACAAATTCAGCAAAGAAATGAAGTACTAAAATGTTGTAGTGACTGCTCCTGTAGTTCAGGACTTTCAGGTATGCTGGCAGGACAGTGTAGTCTATGGTATCTTGACTTTTGTGGATAATTTAGAATGTTTATACTGTACAGTGGATGTGTTTCATAAGGTCTATACTTGGAAAAATAAGTTAGGAACACTTGGATGTTGGTCTGTTTCAATAAATGGTATTAATTTGTCTGACTATTGTATAAGATGAGATTCATTGGAATTATATTTAGTATTGATTACTTAGATTTAAACAAAATAGTCAAAAGACTTTTTTCCGTCCTAAAACTAAATTTGTCATTATCCATTCTTTAAACGCTGGTAGTTTTAATATTTGTCATAGGATGTGGGACAGTGTTTAATGTCTTTGCCTTTTGTTCTACCAATATTAATGTTTTATGTTTGAATTTTGTATGGGCTGAGATATGAAGTAGGGGGTATAGTAATGTAAGGGAAGACCGAGTCTTGGTATTGTAGTAAGTAATGCTTGCCTTTTAGAGGTCTTTTTTTTGCAGTTTCAGAATGTGAGAATTGTGAAGGTGTTTGCTTGTAAGATCTATCTTGCACACAACTGAAAAACTTGGCTTTTGCTTCTTAGATACTCCTGGACATGGAAGTGGATGGGCTGAGACTCCTCGTACAGATCGAGGTGGTGATTCAATTGGTGAAACGCCAACTCCTGGAGCAAGTAAAAGGAAGTCACGTTGGGATGAAACTCCTGCTAGTCAAATGGGTGGTAGCACTCCTGTTTTGACACCTGGTAAAACACCAATCGGCACACCAGCTATGAACATGGCAACTCCTACTCCTGGTAAGTTTAATCCATTTGTTAAGACTTTATTTTCTATAATTGAAATAAAACGTGTATTTTTACACCTTAATGTAATGTAGATTTATCCAAGACTATTACTGGCTTTTGTTATACAAGAATTGTTAGAGATATCCCTCAAATCTACAAATGATGAAGAAAGCTTGCATCAAGAAGCTTTAAATGTTAATTAAGGTACTCTTCTTGCATGTAGAAAATAAAATATCCTTTATTTTTACTTAAATGTAGGTCACATAATGAGCATGACTCCAGAACAGTTGCAGGCATGGAGGTGGGAGAGAGAAATAGATGAGAGAAATCGGCCACTGTCTGATGAAGAGCTGGATGCTATGTTCCCAGAGGGCTATAAGGTAGTTGAATGTTCGAATGTCTAAACTGCCCTCTAGGTATATATCTAACAAGCATTGTATTAACTGTGTTTTTCCTGTATCCACTCAGAATATGGATTTTAATAACAAAAGTTTATGATCTAAAGGGAGTAATTTAAAGCAGAGGTGTCAAAGATGTGACCTGCAGGAGCCTGAGTAGCTGTTTCATCTGGCCGGTGGGATTTCCCACAAGGCTGGAAATGTGGCAGGACTGTGGAAGCTATGGCAATTAATATTTTTGTTTCTCATACTACCACCAAATTCTCAGCCCTATGGGGAGCCCCATGGGCTGGATCTGCAGTGTTAAGCAGAGCTGCCTACAGGGCCCAGAAATTTGGCTGGAGAAGCAGCAGCTGCTCCCATCAACTTTCTAACCCTGTGGGCCAGGTGACAACTCTGGGTTCAGATGCAGCCTGCAGACTGTCCCCATGCTCTGGATCTGGCCCACGGACTGGTCCCACACTACTTACCCAGCCCGGTGGACTGGATGAGTTTGACATTTGAAGGAACTGTTTTTATTCTGTCTCACACATTTGGGAGCTCCTACTGATTTCACATAGTAGTTCCATTTGAGGACTGGTTAGAGGAGGGCTGTCCACCTAGTGGCCCACAAGCCATATATAGCCCTCAAGATGTTAAAAGTGTGATCTGCAGGCTTCTGGCCCACTGCCCACCCTATTACTTCTGTTGCTGTGGTGGCAGCTGGAGTGTTCAGGGCAAGGCAGCATGATTGGAGGCAGCCTAGTAAGCTCACTGGGTGTTGGAGGGGAAGGCTTGGGTTGCCTGAACAACAGTGCCGGGGAAGGATCAGGAGGGAAGTATGTGGCTGAGGCTTGTGCCGTTCATATGGTGGCAATGGGTGGGGCTTAGGCTCCACCCGTTCTGATGGTGTTCAACGCCGATAAATGCAAGGTTCTCCACCTTGGGGGAAAAAAAACCCGCAGCATCCTTGTAGGCTCGGCAGTGCTATGTTGGCTAGCACTATGGAAGAAAGAGACTTGGGGATCATCATTGACCACAAGATGAACATGAGCCTGCAATGTGATGCGGCGGCTAGTAAAGCGACCAAAACGCTGGCTTGCATCCATAGATGCTTCTCAAGCAAATCCCAGGACATCATTTTCCCCCTG
>NW_005842843.1:372772-378447 GCF_000455745.1 Alligator sinensis
CTCCTGTGGGTGGGCAGGGGGGTCACTCTGCCCACGTGGTAGTGGGGGGCTTATGCAGCAGGGGGACTGCACATAGCAGGAGTCCTGGGAACCCCCACAGCATATAGCCCCTGTGATGTGTGGCCTGGGACCTATGACCAGTGCCATCTCTAGCCCAAAGTTGCTTAGAAATTGAATAGCTCTGGACTACAGATCTGCAGCTGAGGGTGTGGCAGAACAAACCAGATTGGTTACAGATGGTCAGTTAGGCCATCTTGGTACACTACATTAAAAAATTCTCATTTACCTTTTCAATATCGTTATCAAACACTTCTTAAAGTAACTCTTAATGACATTTATATCCCCATGAGAACTTTATGGCCTAC
Organism: Alligator sinensis; assembly: GCF_000455745.1. Taxonomy (NCBI): domain Eukaryota; kingdom Metazoa; phylum Chordata; order Crocodylia; family Alligatoridae; genus Alligator; species Alligator sinensis. The sequence continues at coordinate 373,138 of NW_005842843.1, forward strand.
TTTGCTTTCAGATAAAATGTTAAAGTGAACAAGGTGACTTTATTTACAACGTTAAGAAGGTAGACGCAAAACTGTCACAAATTTGTAGACTAAACCGTTGACAGATGTTTGTATCAGTCCTGCTCAGCATTTTTGTGACTGTAGGTTCACTTTATTTTTAACAGACTGGCTTACAGTCTGTTAAAATACTACTCTAGATCTGTGTTCAAGTGTTTCGTATCTTTCCCCATTTCATTTTGCTGTATTTTTAATACATGTTTCACCTAGGTTCTCCCTCCTCCGGCTGGCTATGTGCCTATTCGTACTCCAGCTCGTAAACTTACAGCAACTCCCACGCCTTTGGGTGGTATGACGGGGTTCCACATGCAAACAGAAGACAGGACCATGAAGAGTGTCAATGACCAACCCTCTGGAAATCTTCCATTCCTAAAACCAGATGATATTCAGTACTTCGATAAATTGCTGGTAAATTAAATTTTACTTCTATTGTTTTAATGTTGTTTTGTTATGTTCTTATAATGGAGGCTTACAAATGGTGTAAGAAAAAGCATTATGTAATATATTTGTAATTATTCATAGGTTGATGTTGATGAATCAACTCTCAGTCCAGAAGAACAGAAAGAGAGAAAAATAATGAAATTGCTTTTGAAAATAAAGAATGGCACACCTCCCATGAGAAAGGTACAGTGATACAGACTAAACTGTTTTCATTTTCAGAAATCTTAATGTGCTCCCCTTTGGTTTCAGGATTCATTTTCAGATTTACAACTTTGTTCCTCAAAGAGTCTAGAGCAAATCCATGCCCCATGTCTTTAAAGATTTTCCTTTCTTTTCATCTGTCTTTAGCTTTCTTTTTGTGTTTTATGCCTCTTTTTTTTTTCTGTTCTACTCTGAGATTATGTATTCATTACAGTAATTATTTTAAAATTAGTTGCATCTGGTACATATTTTTGACAGTTATCATTGCGTCAAATAATCTGTCAATAACAGGTTCAGCTCTACAGAAGTTAGTGGGCTTGCACCTAATTACAGCTTAATTTGTTTTATTATAGAGGAAATTTCTGTTGTTCAGGTATTGTTCCCTGTTGATTAATATGCAGTATGTTTTGGGGTTTTTAGGCTGCCTTGCGTCAGATTACTGATAAAGCTCGTGAATTTGGAGCAGGTCCGCTGTTCAATCAGATTCTACCTCTGCTGATGTCGCCAACGCTTGAAGATCAAGAACGTCACTTGCTTGTCAAAGTTATTGATAGAATCCTATACAAATTAGATGACTTGGTCCGACCATATGTACATAAGGTTTGTTTCATTGAAGCTTTCTTCAATACTGAATTTTTCATTTATGAATGTAGTCCCTGGCCATTAATAACTGCATATATCCGCTGTTTCCATAGAGAATGTAATACTGTACAAAAGTGGTTTTTACACTTACCCATGCCGATTTGTATTTTCAGAGTAGCTTTTTAAAGTTGTGCGCAATAAACTTATCAAAATTTACAACACTTTTTAGAAGAGTTCATTTTTTGCATGTTACTGTCCTTGGCTCTGTAACCTACAAACACGTTTTATAGATGTTGGATGCATGCTTTGGAAACAAAAGATTGTTAGTTGATCATGCAGTGCCAGTGGTATTGGTGTTTTACCTCAGGAGAAAATTACCTAGAAAATTAATTAGTACTGGGATTAGTGTGTATGATGAACGTGGGGACAATACAGTAAGGAAAATGTAAAGTAAAGCCCAAGATCCTTGAAACCCTCACATTAAACTAGCCTTTTCAGTACCTTTGCTTCTAAGACGTAGATGTGAATATATGAGGTAAGAACTTTTTGGGAATGCAAATGTTAATTTATTATCTGGTATCTGTTACAGATTCTTGTGGTCATTGAGCCACTTCTGATTGATGAAGATTACTATGCTAGAGTGGAAGGCAGAGAAATTATTTCAAACTTGGCCAAGGTAATATTGCAGCACTCTTCTTTTCGTACTAAATGAGTTAATATAACTAACGCGTGTAGCTGTGTAACACTTTGACATGAATGGTTTGCTTTGTAGAAGTGAAAATGTAGTGATTTATATTACAGATCTACAACACAGGAGAAAGGAACAACTAACTTTTAACCTATACTTTTGCCATGTATTTTTCTTTGTCATTCAGGCTGCTGGTCTAGCTACAATGATCTCCACCATGCGACCTGATATTGATAACATGGATGAATATGTCCGAAATACAACAGCTCGAGCCTTTGCTGTTGTTGCCTCTGCTTTAGGCATTCCTTCCCTGTTGCCCTTCCTGAAAGCTGTATGTAAGAGCAAAAAATCCTGGCAGGCAAGGCATACTGGTATCAAGATTGTGCAGCAAATTGCAATTCTTATGGGATGTGCTATCTTGCCTCATCTCAGAAGTTTGGTTGAAATTATTGAACATGGTGAGTTCAGGCTTAATTTTTTTTTTTTTTCTTCTTCATATATAAAGTTATAGATTAAATTGATGATTCAGATTCCTAAAAGTTAGATCTAGAATTCACAGTCCAGTAGTTGATATCAGAATATTCCTCTTTCCTTTTTGTATTACCTGGTTTAGATTTTGGTCCATTGCTTGCTTTAATTGTAGTAAAGTACGTGTGTGAGAGCCATAGCCGTAAGGTGCTGAAGGCAATAATGTAAAAATCACTAGAGCATCTAAATTTTTTTTTTGGATTTGATCCATTAGTTTTCAGAAAGTATAACCGTTGCTATGTGGACCATATCTGACTAGTACTTGACAAGGTTAATACCATTTGGTACTTAAGAGTTCCACTGATAAAGAAGTATTGTTCTGCCTTCTCTTGATATCAAGTCTTGTAATTTTATCATGGTACAGTTTAGAGAGATGCCTTGGGTTTCACTTAGCATAGTGTGAAACAGTTCTAACAGGATATTAGTTGAGGGAATATATTCTGTAGCACTTTGGGTCCCATTGTTATTGACTGCGTGTTTTTAGTGAAACATCTGCTGGTCAGTCCAACAGCTGTATTATGAATCTTTTGGGACTTCATTATTGAGGAGGTCAGACTGGGGAGTGGTATGTTTTATATCCACAATAGAAGTATTTAATTTGTGGTAAACAAGGCTGATATTTTCTTGGCTGCTTTTTCAGTGAAATTCTGCAGGCACTCATGTAGTCAAATGTTTTGGTTCAAGGCTCTTTTCTCAAAATGTTAAAAATAGCACAGGGTTTTTCATGGAGGTCAAGACAGCCTGTGACTCTTCTAAAATGACCTGTCTGTATTTGGCTCCTAGGTGAAAGCAGCATATTAGTACCTTTGGCCTTTCCTGAAAGGCCTGAATTTTATGAGCCATTTGAAACTGAAGTGACTCATCTGTTTGTGTTGTGGGTTAAATTGTTGTTTATTTTTTTAATCTAGAACAAGTAATTTTCTATTCAAACGAGAATTTCAAACCAGATAACTGAAATTACAATAAGAAATGCTGACAATTTAAGATGAAATAAACTGAAGTATATTTCTATTTGGAGATTTTAATCTCTTCCTGACCCTTTAATACTCCCCTCATTTGTTCGTAATATACGAGCTCTGTACGGTGTTGTTAGAGTTCCATTATTAATACCACTTGTGTTTTCAGGTCTGGTGGATGAGCAGCAGAAAGTACGTACCATCAGTGCTTTGGCTATTGCTGCCTTGGCTGAGGCAGCTACTCCTTATGGTATTGAATCATTTGACTCTGTTCTGAAGCCCTTGTGGAAGGGTATACGTCAGCATAGAGGAAAGGTGCGTCTAAAATCTTTTTCTTTTGTCTACTTGAAATTTAAATTGGTGCGTGCATCTTAAACTCATTACAAATATGTTATGTATTTAAATAGGGCTTAGCTGCCTTCTTGAAAGCCATTGGTTATCTTATTCCACTTATGGACGCTGAGTATGCCAACTACTATACCAGAGAAGTAATGCTGATCCTGATCAGAGAGTTTCAGTCTCCTGATGAAGAAATGAAAAAAATTGTGCTGAAGGTATGTCAGAATCACTCATGGATGGTAGTATGCTGCTTAAGATAAACCTGGTGCTAGTTGTGACTTAACTTGAAACAGAACCTATTTGTCAGGATTTTTCTAAAAAGAAATGTAATCTTTACTGTCAACTTTGTTTTAATTTTGATAGGTGGTAAAACAGTGTTGTGGTACAGATGGTGTTGAAGCAAACTACATTAAAACGGAGATTCTGCCACCATTTTTCAAACACTTTTGGCAGCACAGAATGGCACTGGACAGAAGAAACTACAGACAGGTATTTAGTTTGAAGAAGCTTTTGAAAAATAACATAGTATTTGGAGGGTATATTTTTGGCGCCTTTATTTTTGAACTGGCCAATTGCCCATCGAGAATGGCAGGGGGGAGCAGGGATGGAGTGCTGCTACTTAAAGCCCCATGCTACCACTGCTCTGCCTCTTGCAGAGAGCAGACCCACCCTCTGTCTGGTCCTTGGCACAGCTTTGGAATCATGGTGGCACTGACAAGGGGAGGGGGGGACACGGATTACAGAGGCCTGGGTCCCTTGCTGCCTCAGGACGGAGCTGTGTCGTCCATGTCTCTCCACCCCCCACCCCCCCACTTCGGGCTGTAACCCCCCCTCCCCTTCCTGCTCCCCTCCCTTCCCTGTTCCCTGCCACCTGGTTGGGGGGGGCATACTGGCTCCTGGCTCCAAGGACCCATTATGGCGGTGTGACATGGGAGCTGTTGTTGGGAGGGCAGGCACTAGCCCCTGGCTCCAAAGACCCATTATGGGAGTGCTCCAGTCCTCTGTTATGGTGGCACTCCAGTCCCCATCATCACTCCTTCCCCTTCGGCCCCTCAGTCCCCACTGTCATGGGTACGCTCCGCTGTCTGTCCCTGTCTGTATAGGGCACTCTGATTGGCTGCTGAGACAGCCAATCGGAGTGATTAAAGTGTTACAGACGGACGGACAGACAGACTTAGGCTTTTACAATATTAGAATGTTAGTTCTTTAAATACAGACAAAACGTGTATTCAGCCTTCTTGCATTAGCTCAAAAACAGCATGTGCCATCAGTTTTAATTATCCATTCAAGATAATGTATCCTCAAGTACATTACCCCCACTGTACCCCCAGAGTGGAATATTTTGGCAGTAGTCTCTCCTGAGCAAGAGGCCAGAGATAAAAATCCAAAGCCCTGTCTGCTCTTTGGCTGCGAGAGAGAGAGAATTTCCTAGATCAGTGGTTCTCAACCTTTTTTGTCCTAGAACCCATTTGTAAACATTGATGGCCAGCCCCGATCCACAGCCCCCTGGCCCTGCCA
>NW_005842843.1:378457-382321 GCF_000455745.1 Alligator sinensis
TCCCCAGCTGCCCCTGTCCTGCTTGGATCAGAGCATGGTGGGTGCAGCAGCTCCAGCTCGTGGGCAGCAGTGGAGCCAGTCTGGCCCTGGCACGGACTGTGGGGAGGAGGAGGGGGAGGCCTGCCCTGGGCTGGGACTCCCATGCCACACCAGGCAGCCTGGTCATGGCCCCTCCCACCCCCCAAGCAGTGTCTCTTGGCTGCCTCACCCCTGTGAGTATGGGCACTGGCCCTGCTGCCAGCGGCCCAGCCACACAGGTCCCTGCTGCCTCTGAAGCAACCCCCCACACTCCTCCTTCAACCACTGGAGGGGCAGACACCTTCCTCCTTGCCCTGATGCAGCCTCGGCACAACCCGCTATCTCCAGTCACCCCAAGCAGCTCTTTACATGCTAGAATGCTGCCAGCCTGCAAGGGGAAACCCACACTTTCCCATGTTTTTCTGGGACTTGGTTGCAACCCTTTCAAAACATTCTTGCAACCCACGGGTTGAGAAACACTGTCCTAGATCACCCAGGTTTCAGAAGTCTTTGTTTTTCTGCCTGTTGTGCTCAAAGGTACATTTTTTTTATTTTTTTTGTTTTGTTTTGTTTTGTTTTGTTTCAGTTGGTTGATACCACAGTGGAGCTGGCAAACAAAGTTGGAGCAGCAGAAATTATTTCCAGAATCGTGGATGATCTGAAAGATGAAGCTGAACAATATAGAAAAATGGTTATGGAAACTATTGAGAAGATAATGGGAAATCTAGGTGCAGCAGATATTGACCATAAACTAGAAGAACAACTTATTGATGGTATCTTGTATGCCTTCCAGGAACAGACTACTGAGGTACTGACAGAAAATGATTCTAGAAGTTAATTCAAATAGTAGACTTCCAGTCATACAGTTTAATCGATGTAATCTCTGTTCTGGGTTAAACTGTTTAGAGTAGAACATTGGAGCATGTAAGATAGTTGTGGAATGTTTATTTTTAATACTGAAATTCACTTGAATAACACGTGACTAGTGGTTTTGTCTTTCTAAACCTTTGTTGTTGCTGTTCTTCAGGATTCTGTTATGTTGAATGGATTTGGCACAGTGGTTAATGCTCTTGGCAAACGAGTTAAACCATACTTACCCCAGATCTGCGGTACAGTGCTGTGGCGTTTGAACAATAAGTCGGCCAAAGTTAGACAGCAGGCTGCTGACCTAATCTCTCGTACTGCCGTTGTCATGAAGACTTGCCAAGAGGTATTCATTTCTCTCATCCCTTTTTCCCATAACAGATCTTTCTAAAGGCAGAAAAAGTGAGAAGAATGTTCACACTTATATCTTGGGTTTTTTTGTTTATAGGAAAAACTGATGGGACACTTGGGTGTTGTGTTGTATGAGTATCTGGGTGAAGAATATCCAGAAGTCTTGGGCAGCATACTAGGAGCACTTAAAGCCATTGTGAATGTAATAGGTATGTTTTTTTTGGTGGTTTTTTTTTTTTTTTAATTCATTCAGAGGTCAAGTGATTGTAGGAGAGTGAATTTGACAATTAACATAATTCTGTATTGAACAGGTATGCACAAGATGACACCACCAATTAAAGACCTCCTGCCAAGGCTCACACCTATCTTGAAGAACAGACACGAGAAAGTACAGGAGAACTGTATTGACCTAGTTGGACGTATTGCGGACAGGTGAACTGATTTTTATATATATTTTTATATATGATTTTTTTTTTACTTCTGTATCTTAGAAGTTCCTTAAGTTTTTGTTCATATTAAGCTCTTCCCTGTAATTGATAAGAAATATTTAAATACAAAGTATGACCTATCAGATATACTTTGTCATTGTCATACAACACCACATAAACAGTATTAAAGCTAGCAATTTATTTTGACGTTCATTGGTTCAGTTTACATTTGTCACATACTGTAGCTATTTAATTCATTTGTAGTTATTTAATTTAAATAATGGTAAGGCAGATGAGGCTGGCCCATGCCCCTGTGTTGGTAATGTGAGTGTTTGTCTTACAGTGTGGTTTTTAACTCGAAAAAGGCTTAGTGTCACTAAAGAAATATTTGCATTTCCTGTGTTATCCAGGGGAGCAGAATATGTTTCTGCAAGGGAATGGATGAGGATCTGTTTTGAACTGCTCGAGTTGTTAAAAGCTCACAAAAAGGCTATCCGAAGAGCCACAGTAAACACTTTTGGCTATATTGCAAAAGCAATCGGGTAAGTGTCTTTGTCCTTATGATAATCTGAATTTGTAGTCCCTTTCTTAGAATGGTGGTGAATAGCAGGTTTTATTGGGAAAATAACCATGTTTTTTTGTGGGGGGTTTTTGCATTTAAGTTGTAGCTCAATTTTTTTTTTGTATTAACATAGGTGTTTTTGTATTTGACTGTTATCTGTAGGAAGCTAAGTGTATTCAGTTATACTTTTGTAACAAGCTTTCAGAAGCTGGATTTGTAGGAGTATAAACACATACAACACTTATGATTTTATGAGTGCTTTTATCTAATAGCTGATTGAATCAGCTATTAAATAAAAGTACCAACAAGCCTTGCTGAAAGTACCCGATCTATACAGATGTTGCAGAACCAGGTCAAACTAACACACTGCTTCTTCTGGTAAAGTGCTTTTTTTTTTTTTTTTTTTTCCCCCATATCTGTCAGCAGCCAAAGCATTCTGTCGGGTAGGCCTAGCCAGTCCTCCTGGCATCCAGTGCTGTATTGCTCCCCCCACCTCCCTCTACTATTTCAACTGGTTGTTCTGGTATGCAGCCAGAATTCTGCTGTCTGTTTTTTCCTTTTGTTTGCATTTTTTTAATCAATAAGCTTCCTTGCACTGCTTGTTCAGTAAAAGTTACCTTTTCAACAACCAGTTGTGTCCTTACTCCACTGCCCACCCTCCCACCGTGTGTGCCACCGCGCCTGCCCGCCCCCCCCCCGGTTCCCTACGGCTTCAGTCAAGCAGGCACACTGCAGACTTTGGTCAGTTGCGAGCTTTTGAAGTTGGTTGAACTCATGTTTAGGAGAGAAGGGAAAGCAGAAAACTTAAAACACTACTCCCAGCCACAGGTCACCCACCTCCTGCTAACTGTGAAGCACGAGTGCAAACATTCTCCTTTACTTCCCTACTGTGAGGCATTCTGGCCTGGGTGCTCTGTGCCCTGGTGTTGGTGCTGCAGTAGTGAACCAGGTCTCTGTCAGTGAGATTTTGAGGAGAGTTGACTTCATACTTGTGTTGGCATCATGGGTCAAACACAGATATGGTATAGCTTTGTGTTTGTTGAAAGTAGAATTAGTTATGGCCTTCTTCCTACAGTGACAGTACTATTCTAGTACAGTTCTGATTTCACAAATAGTACATAAAGGAAAATGTTTTGTTTGAAAGAAATAATGTTCTTCCTATATTTTTTCATACAGTTTTGCTATTGAAAGCATAATTTTACACCCTTCTTGAGCAAAGTACTAGTAGATGATCCTCCAAGCCCAAAGGGAGGTAATCTCAACACGGATCAAAGGGGGCAAGAGGGCACAAAAGCCCCCATGGCTCACCAAAAGCATATGGGAACATCTAGCTAAAAAGGAGGTGTATACCCAATGGAAGGGAGGGGCCATCACCAGGGAGGACTATACCTTGGTTGCTCGGCTGTAGGGGGGCTGTCGGAAGACCAAGGCAGAGATGGAACTAGGACTAACTACCCAGATCAAGGACAACAAGAAGTCCTTTTTTAAATACATAGGGGGTAAAAAGAAGGTACTGGGTAATGTGGGGCTTCTGCAAGACACGGTAGGAAATCTGGTGATCGCACCAGACAACAAAGCAAACCTATTTAAGAATTTCTTTGCCTCCATTTTTCTAAGCAAGGACTGGGTCACCCCCCCCCC
>NW_005842843.1:382496-382837 GCF_000455745.1 Alligator sinensis
TGGAGGGACTGGACATATTTAAATCAGCTGGTCCTGATGATCTCCACCCCAGAGTGCTGAGGGAATTAACAGAGGTCATTGCAGGACCCCTGCACAGCTTTACGAACACGCCTGGTGCTCTGGCGTGGTGCCAGAGAACTGGAAAAGGGCCATTGTGGTTCCCATTTTCAAAAAAGGGAGGAAAGAGGACCCAGGGAACTATAGGCCAGTTAGTCTTTCTTCAATCCTGGGTAAGCTTTTTGAGAGAATTATCCTGACACATGTCTGCAAGGGGCCAGCAGGGGAGGTTATGCTTAGGGGCAACCAACATGGGTTCATTAGAGGCAGGTCCTGTCAGACCA
>NW_005842843.1:383647-411776 GCF_000455745.1 Alligator sinensis
CTAGTGGCTGTTTACAAACTAGTCAGAGGGGACCAGCAGGCATTGGGGGAGTCCCTGTTCCCCCCGAGCACTCCCAGAAGTGACTAGAAATAACGGTCACAAGCTGGCAGAGGGTAGATTCAGACTAGATATCAGGAGGCGCTACTTCACTGTTCATGCAGCTAGGATATGGAGCCAATTTCCAAGAGAAGTGGTGCTGGCTCCTACCCTGGGGGTCTTTAAGAGGAGGCTGGATGAACACCTTGCCGGGGTCGTTTGACCCCAGTACTCTTTCCTGCCGTGGCAGGGGGTTGGACTTGATGATCTGCTCAGGTCCCTTCCAACCCTACCAACTATGAAACTATGAAGATTTAGAGTTTTACTAAATACATTTTTTGCTCTTTATTTAATATTGTTAATTTAATCTACAATGACTGTAGAATGCAGTTTAAGTAAATCAGTAGCCTGCATATTGTTACAGTCATTAGTTATCCAAATGCGTCAACTGCTAAAAGCAAGTGAGGCAAGCTATTGTGAATCTTTGTGGTTGGGGTCCTTCTTGGGATGTAACATGTGATCCGCACGATTGTGCCTCCTGGCCTGCTACACATGCATGTCAGGAGGCGCAACTGTGAGATTGCACATTAGATCCCACCATGTTTTATTGCCAGTGCAAGGGGAGCCCAGGATCAGCTCCTGTTTAAAGCAGACAAGCAAGAAGCAAGCCCCCCAACTTGGAAGCCGCCTTAGCTGAGGGGCTCCCAGCCTCAGAGGCACCCAACGCACCACTGAGGCTGGGTGACACAGCTACTATGATCTTGCAGTCTCAGGTGCATGAAGCCTCCACAGCTGGGAGATAGCAGCTGCCACGATCTTCCGGCATCGGGCTTGCATGAAATTCCAAGTGAAACTTTGCAGGGTGTTGCCAGGATTCAGAGTCGGTAGCTGCTAGGGCTGAGAATCACCTCAGCTGCATGACTCTCATCCCCAGCTGGGCACGGTGCACCCCTGTGGCTGGGACTTCTGCCAGCTGGCAGGAGTCCTGGCCACAGGAGAAACCTACTACACATGCAAATTAAAGCTTGATGGCAATGAGCTCTAAAATTAGTACATTTTCAAGGTTTACCTGTAATGTGTAGAGGGGGTCTTAGTTATGCAACTTGCAGATCATCTTGGCCTATTAACAGATCAGATGCACCTAATTGAAGTGCATAGTCTAACCATTTGTTGGCTTATTTTATTTTATTTTATTGGCTAAGTCCATCCTCTTCAAATGAGTTGACAGAAGTTTCACATTTTCTCTCTTCCAGACCTCATGATGTACTGGCTACATTGCTAAATAACTTGAAAGTACAGGAAAGACAGAACAGAGTATGTACTACGGTAGCAATTGCTATTGTGGCTGAAACATGCTCACCTTTCACAGTACTGCCTGCATTGATGAATGAATACAGGGTTCCAGAACTGAATGTCCAGAATGGTGTATTAAAATCTCTTTCTTTCCTGTTTGAATACATTGGCGAGATGGGAAAAGATTACATTTATGCTGTTACACCATTGCTTGAAGATGCTTTAATGGACAGGTCAGTATACTTGTACTCCACTTTCATGTTCCCTGTGTTTTTAAATTCAGGTCCACCCTGTGTCTAACTCCTTAACAGCAAAAAAAACACCCATGGACACTTACTGTTTTTTTCAAACACGCACAGATTTATCTGTTGCAGGTAAATCAGATTACACTCCTTTTATGGTAATACCATAGTAGATTAGAGGCTTATAAAACAAGATCATTATAGAACGTATAAACCAGGATTTACCATGTAGGATTTGCTTTTTAATCTGATTTTTTGGTACTTAATTTCCTGTTGAGCAGAGTTTAGAGCAGTCATTTTTTTTGCCATAAAACTTGCAGAAATTGTGTTAATTTACCTGATTTGCCCTGTAGTTTCTCTGCCTTATGCTGTTGGCAGGTGAGTGTAGAAGAGTATCGTTACACTTTTTATGTTCTAAGTTTCAAGAAATTTTATGAATATTGATAGTAATTTGTTTTCAAATAGATTTCTGACTAATTACACTGTGTTTTCTTTGCAGAGACCTTGTACACAGACAAACAGCCAGTGCAGTTGTACAGCATATGTCTCTTGGGGTATATGGATTTGGCTGTGAAGATTCTCTGAATCACTTGTTAAATTATGTGTGGCCCAATGTGTTTGAGACATCACCTCACGTCATTCAGGCAGTTATGGGAGCACTGGAGGGCCTGAGAGTTGCTATTGGACCATGTCGAATGTTGCAGTATTGTTTACAGGTATGTTTTAACTTGTCAGAGGCAGAGAATTATAAAAGGTTGAACAGAAGGGGAGAAATCTCTTGCGGGTAACGGGCATCAGATTGGATACGTTTGCATTGCATCGAGAGATTGTGCTGTAAAGTAATATCTTACCTTCAGTGGTACCTACATCATAGTTCAAATGCTGTATTCGGTTCTGGGGCCTTTTGTTACCAGAAACACGTAGAGAATGCAGAGAGAGATTAGTGAAGTGAAACGAAATTAATTACATGGAGGGAGGGTAGAAAAGAAAAGATGGCTGATTTGAAGAAAAAAATACATTTAGTTAAAGTGACTTGACTATCACACTATTATGGGCTAATCATTTTACAAGTATTTGTAATGAGATTAGTCCTATTCCTTAATATTTAACATAGTACAAAGAGGTATAAGAAAAAATAATGGCCTAAAACTAAGAAATGGAATTTAGTCTAAGTATTAGGAACACATTGAGTGGAATTAGTGTTGGACTGTGGAATAGTCTGTCATCCCTTTGTGCATTTAAGGTAGACAGTGTAAACTGTTAGGCCTAAGAAACCATATCTTTACAGAAATGGATTTGAATATTATTAGTTGTCTTTTTATTAAAGGTCTCATTGCTGCATAATCAGATAACAAACAAACACTGCCCTGGAGGGTCATAGTCTGAAAGACACAAAATAGATGACAAGCAGGAGATGTAAATAAAGAGACAAATGAATATGGGTGAAGACTTGGCTCTGTTTTATTGGTTACATGTTTATATATCTAATTAGAGATATAAGTAGGGTGAGGAATGGCAGAAAAAGGAAAGTGAGTAGGAATGAGGGAAAGTAGAAGGAAGGGAAGGGAAGGCCTCTCTTGGCTATTCTGTTTCTCACCTTCGATTTGTAGGTTGATTAATTAAAGTACTAAATAGTGGATTAGTACCATCTGAGAGCCTAAAAATTCAACCTGTTGTATGAGGGTAATAGAAGTTTATCCCTTGTATTACACTTTGACTTGTTCCTCAAAGGAGAAGCTGCATAGCAGTATCCCCTACTTTATAGATAAGGAAGATGAGAATCAGGCAGGTGATGTGACTTGCATCAGGTCACAGCAAGTTAGCAGCAGAGCCATCAATAGAGCTCAGGTCTCTTGATGTCGTGTGCTGTCATGCATACGGGAGTAGTTGTTTCTTTAACTTTTCTTTAAAAATAAATCAGAAATTCATTCAGTGAGATTTCACCCTGAAGGAATGACAAGGTTCTAAGATTGAATGCTTAAGTACATTACTCCGGAATTCAGTATTTAATTTCACATTTGTTTTGTTTTCCCAGGGTTTATTTCACCCTGCCCGGAAAGTCAGAGATGTTTATTGGAAGATTTATAATTCAATCTATATTGGCTCACAGGATGCTTTGATAGCACATTATCCACGAATCTACAATGACGAGAAAAACACCTACATTCGTTATGAACTTGACTACATCTTATAATCTTGTTCATTTGTTTGTGTTCTAATGCACAGCTGTTCCATACTTAAACTTGCTTCAAATTTGGTGATGTAAAATTTTAAAATGTTGCAGGTCAGCAGTAGAGCTGGTCAGAGGAAGAGCTAGAAATCCAGTAGCATGATTTTTAAATAATCTGTCCTTGTTTTTTGATGTTAAACAGTAAAAGCCAGTAGTGACCAAGAACACAGTGATTACACAATGTACTGGAGGGATTTTGTTTTGGATTCATCTTTATGAAGATTTAGACTTCATTCCTTGTGTTTAAAGGGGATGTTTATTTGAGAAATAAACATTTGTGTATAAAATACTAATTTGTGTGTGGTTTTTGGACCGAGGGATGTGTAAATCAAGTCTCTTTGGAGTGTTAAGCCTTTGTTCGTGGTTTAAAAAAAAAAAAAAAAAAAAGATGGCATAATACATACCCTAGTAACCAAGAAAAAAGGAAGAGACCTGTTGTCAAATGGAAAATGACATAAAATGTGGTGTGATGTCGCCATTTGACATAGGAAAAAATGAAATGCAGAAGTTAAGAAGGTGGGCTGTGGTTCAAACAGAAAAGATGTATTGTGGTTGCTCAAGATGTATTGTGTGTATTGCCCAAGGTGTATTGTGGTTCAAACAGAAAACAGTGATGTCAGAAAAGTGAGCCCTGAACCACTATAGTTATGTTATGATAGACTAGAAAAGACGATGTCAGTACCTGGAATTATTTGGCAGAAAATTGAAACGCACCTCACTGAGTCTTCATGAATTCCTGCCTTACCTCTTCATAAACCATTTTAATGAATACAAATGTTCTTTTAGGAGCAAAATCTAGCTTCCTCTCCTAAAATGGAGGAAAAGGGGAGAGATCCTTCAGTAACTAAAAATTAAGCACTTGTATTGTGCTCTTCTAGTATTACATTTTTACTATCTAGCTGATAAATGTGAAAGGAAACTCTTTCACCAAATAGGGTTGAAACCAATTACTGAGTGATAAGGAACTTCTTAAATTTTAAAATTAACACCACCAAAAGATAAAGCCTCCCAGAAGAAAGATAAGTAATGGAATATCATAAAATACTCCTTGTGTAAAGGATTCCACGAGGACAAAATTAAGGCTGTTGTACATCATCTCCAAACACAGGAGCAAAGTTTTTGGGCAAGATGTCTGCCTATGTCCCTTAACAGAAATACTATTCTTTTTCGAGGGATTATTAATTTTACCACTTCAGTTGCACACAGACAACACTGCTGCTTCCCAATTAAGTCCATGGTTGAATGTTGCATACGTGCTGGGGAAAAAAGGCCCAATTGCCTTTTTTTCCAGCACAAAAAGTAAAATACAAGCATTCCAGCCATTTGTGGTGGGGAAAAAGCTAGTGATTTTGCCACAAGCTGTTTGCTCTTCAAGTAGCAACTTTGTGTTTTCCACTGCTGTGTTCAATGCCTGTCCAGTTACAGATGTTGCAGTGGGCATCTCTAGAACACCAGGTACCCCACAGTCCTCCCAGGGGAGGAAAAAAGGTGGATGGTTCCCTGATAGCCTGCCCACTGATGGCCTACCTATGAGAGACCTGCAGGACCTATGCTTGATCATTCTTCAGTTTCCCCACAGACTGTTCAAATACTGGTGCGAATTCCTGCTGCCCTCTGAACAGCACTGGGGATCCCCAGTATTGTTAAAAAAAATGGCATTTATATTTGTGTGTGTGTGTGTGTGTGTGTGTTTTTTTCCAGGTCAAATTAGCCAAATCAGTTCCAAATTGTATCGATTTGAGCAGAACTCAATCATTCCAAAAACCATATTGATTGAGTAGGCAGAACTCAATCATTCTAAGCACCATGTATGGTACTACAACCAGAGAGCATCCTCCATCCCAGGCTCTCACCCTGGGACTTCAGATCCTCCCAAATCCATTGGGAGGCATCCTACATGTAGGCCCAAACCCAGAGGTTTTGGGATTTGGATGTCCCCACTCAATCTAAGCCAAAAGGCTGGCAGACAGACACACCCATGGATTCTTTCACCCTACCCCTAACTTTGCCATCCCCTCCCCCAACCTGCCTGTTTTGCCAAACAGTGGAGTGGGGGGCACAGAGTGAGGTGAGAGGTGGGTTTATGGTTAGAGAATTACCTTGCAGCTACCTACAGGAGCTCTAGTAAGAGATCTGGAGTTCTGGCACCAGGACTGTTAGGGATGGTAGGGACAAGGAGAGCAGTTTTCTTCATCCCTGCGGTGCCCAGGGCTCTTGCTGCCAGCTGTTGCTTTTTGGCAGTTGCCAGCTGCTCACTGAGAGTCTGCCCCCTTCCTTGGCAAGGGAGAGTGCAGGCTGGTAATGACTGGGCTCTCCTGGGTGGTGGGGAGAAGGGGGCAAAGAGCAGCCCACCATTGCCCCCTGGCTAGAAAGCTCACCTCTGAGGCAGCTTGTAGCTCTTCAGCCAGGGGTCTGGAAGTCCAGTACATTCTCCTCACCATGTTTTCATAGCACTGCAAGTTACCACACTGGCTATACCCCAAAGCAGCCTTGTGAAGCATCTCAGGTATTCCTGTTTCATTCCAAGTAACTTTTTAATATGTTTTTGCTTGATTTGTAGTGCTATAACACAATGCGTCAGCTGTCCACTCCATTTTTGTAGTACTTTAAAGTTGTTTAAAGCATTATAAATGCCATGTCAGTCCATGTCCTTGTTTAGACCGGTGGGTTATACAACCACAAGGATCTTGGAAATGCAATTACTGTCCTAAGGCCAGGATTAAAGTTGCTAGAACAGTTTTGGGGGTGGTCTAAAACCTCAACATTTGTAAGGGCAAATGTAACAATTGTACTGTACAGACTCTTTATTGCTACTATACTTCTTATTCATATGATAAATATAAGAGGGGACATGTAAACATTTGATTTCAAATGGCAGGTTGCCAGCACTGATTCACACAAAACCCTGAGTCTGGCATCTCACCAAAGTTTTCAACTTGTTTGATATTACTTACATTTTTAGCTTCTATATTTGCTATAGCTGCATGATTATGGTAGCAGTACTGGATTTTGTCAAAGTAAATACAGTTGACCCTGGAATTTTGGTTATTGTCAGTTTATGCCAGTCGGGTACATTTTGAGTGTGGCATTTTAGTTATGAGACAAATCACCTGCAGCAAGACATGCACAGCTAAATCAAATCTCTGTATGGTGCAGCCTGTGGCTCAGCATAGTGGATATTTTTTTTTTTTCAAGTGGAATGTTGTGAACTATCAAGTCTTCTCTCTTATGTTACAGGTGTATAATGTCATGCAGTTATGGTGGCAAGTAGGACAACCTGAACCAGTGCATAGCCCCCTGGAACCAGAAGGAAGGTATAAAAACCTGTTCCTGCCAGCACTTAAATCAGTGGAATATTTGTCAATGAGTTACGTAAGAGCATGACTGTAGTCTCCTGTGCTGTTCCCCTGTGCATCGAGTTCGTAGGGTCTTTTCTGGTTTTGCCATTGCTTTAGGGAAAATACAGGTTTGTTGATGGGTTGGACCTTGGTCAGTTTCCCAAGGGATCTCGCCTGCCACATCTTTACTAGGAAATTATTTTAATTGGGAGGAAGATGGTCTGTTCCATCCCTCCTGGTGTCTTCCTTAAGTCATCCCAGTTGTCCTTCCTGCTTGGGGCTCCCCCCCCCCTCCCCCCCCCCCGCCTAACGCCAACCAAAGATGTCATTTCCTGGACCACCACAGTTGGTATCACATGCACTTTGGTGTCTTGGCCCTTTACATTTATGACGGTGGGACTGGAACGTTGTTTGGCCCAAGTGTTCCCTACTGCACCTTGCCTTATTAATATGTCTTCAGATTCTGGGCTGTCTTGTCCTCCAGCATCCCGCTCCCTGTTCGGGTTTTATACTTGTGGGTTGGATGTTCGTCAGTCCTCGCCCTATTTGGTCCTGCCAGGATCCAGTCTGCGTTATAGATGTCCAATACCCAAGGAGTCTCTTCAGGTAAGTTTATTGAGC
Organism: Alligator sinensis; assembly: GCF_000455745.1. Classification (NCBI taxonomy): domain Eukaryota; kingdom Metazoa; phylum Chordata; order Crocodylia; family Alligatoridae; genus Alligator; species Alligator sinensis. The sequence continues at coordinate 391,408 of NW_005842843.1, forward strand.
CTTGCCTGGCTCTGATTATTTGAGGAAGCCTCTTCCTGGGGCAGCCACCACGTCCCTGCGGTGGGACCATGCTCTGAATCTGGCACCTCCGGGCTGGTTGAGAACCTCACTTCTGGTTCCCCTTCTTGCTCCTCCGCCGGACTTTTTATCCTAGACTCAGGGGTCAAGGCAGCAAATCAGTCCCTGCACACTGCTATAAAGTGTGCCCACGCCAATGTGGGAGCCAGTCCCAGCTCCTCCTAACTCTGCCATTTTTTTCCTTTTTTCCTTTTACCATGGTGGACAGGGACGCTGAGATTTCACTTTCACCACGTTCTAGTTCTGGTGCAGCATCCTGCCAGCTTCGCTCCATGTTCAGCTGAGGTAAGTCTTTTCACAATGACATAGCCCTAAGACTAGAACACTGTAGTTTAATGCCTAACTGATCCGGTTAGGTTACATGCAAATTCATCCAGCTCCTTGCATACCCAATTGCTTCTAACTTCCTACCGTTTTTTTACCCTGAGCACCTGCCACTAATTATGTTCTGCTCCCCTATCACCCTCCAGCTAAGCCCTTGGTGGCACCTCATTGCACTGTACAAATGCAACGGAGAACTGACATGGATGGCAAGATAAGAGAGGGAAAGGACCCAGCTAGACTCACAGATGCCCAAGGCAAATTTGCAAGGCTGAGAGAAAATACTTGTTTTTGTAAACCAAATGAATCACTGAGTTGCCAGAGACATGGAAACCCTGCTCTATGCCAGTTTGCAGTATTTTTTTTTTCTGTATACAAGTGTGTTTTAAAGAAGATTGAAGGCCTGATTCTGTACTAGTGAGGACAAGACAAGTCTGTTACACCTGCTGGGTTACTCAGAAACCTATCATCTGCAGGCATGTGTTAGCCTGGAGTCAGTAAATATAAATTCCATGTCCTCTGGGTCAAACTCAAAAAACGGGAATGTAGTCAGTATTTCATGATGAAGAGGATCCCTTGGTACTATTTATCTAGTCACAAGATGGATACATTGTAACTGCTGATTCTGTGGCTTGAAAAACTAACCAACCTTGGCATATGCAGGCTGGGGCCACATGCTAAGGGAGTGATGAGTAATGCTCCCTGATGAGCACAGTTTCTTCAGTCATATACTACTGAGGGTGTTATTCGTGTTACCCTCTTGGGACTGCTTTTTCAAACCACAAAAAAAAAATTTCCTATTATAAATTTGTACTGCATACTCCCTGTATAGTACAATCTCAATTATCCAAATGTCATGAAAGGCCACTGATTTATCCAGGTGTTGGCAAAGAGAAGTATTTTTCAACCATTCTGAACAGATGTGGGGGTTGTGGCTTCTTGCTAACATGGAATTTAAAATAATTGAGATTTGGATAACTGCAGTTAGGCTGCTTATACTTGTACAGCATCCATGTATGGCTTAAAATGGGCTATTTTTCCCCCCAACATAAAAAAGATGAAAATCAAGAACATAAAAGCTATTAATAATTTTATTTCAATATTATCACTTCTCCCCCCCAAACCATGAGTGACTGGTGCCTCCTGAATCTGGGGGGGGAGCACCTGCCCTGTCGGGGGGGGGCATGTGAACCCCCTAACAGTCGCCTATGCCCAAAACTCTCAAACAAAAAAGATAATAGCAAAGTCAGCTAAAGGGAATAGAAAGATTAAGCCCAATCTATTCCTGTTATAATTCCAGTGGAGTTGGTAGGTTTATCCTAAGGATTAATTTAATTTAGAAAAAATTCTACGTGAAAAAATGGATTTTTTTGGATTTTAATTCATTCAGACTCCTGTAACTTAGCTAACTATACTCTGCCATCTGGATATTATTATCTCTAATGTGTGTGACTATATGAAGTTACATTAAAAGATAAGTTAAAAGACCATAACATTATAAAATAGAACACACAGAACTGAGTCCCTATGCAACCTGGACTGAGACCCCCTCCCATGCATGTTCATTATAATGTAATCTTTGAATATATGGTGATGTAATGTGTTTTTCTGTTGGTCCCCTACCGCATTTAGACAATGGTTGAATTAATAGTTGTTTGACATTTCTTTTTATCCACCATGTTCAGTGTATGGTTCCATGTCTATTTTATGCATACCATCCAGACCCTACATTGAATATAGAATGACTACATTCTGTCTGGCGCTTCTGTGTTGTTCTGTGAGTGTTTTAAGAATATTCAGGAATGTATCTTCACAATACTGGCAAGGTGATAGTATTATTTTACAGCTGAGGGACCACAGCACAGCAGTGTTAAGGTTGACATTGTCAAAAGCATCCATTAGTTTTGGGTGATCAACATTAAGCACCTACATCCTGATTTCTTTCCACAGCACTCAGCTTTTTTTGTTGAAATGTTGATGTACTAATTTTGGTAGTGTTGGTGTGATATTGTACCCACGATGGTCCAGGAAATATGAGGGGCAAGGATTTTTGTGGATTAAACTTTTTATTGGACCAATTGCATGGTTGGGATAGATTTGACTTATACAACCGTTGAAATGCAGTGCCTCCATAAATAATTTTTTAATTCACTGTATTCAAAAGCTTGTTTAAATCTATGCCAAGCTTGCAGTTGGTCAAATAAAAGATTTCACTCACTAATTTCAGTGAAGTTTTGAGTGCTAAGTATTTCTGCAAATTCAGTCCTTGTTGTTTTGTACTGGGCACCCACAAAGAGAAGAATGTGGGACTGATGGCAAAATGTGTGAAACATCTGATTACCTCTTGGGTAAGTAGAAGCTATTTTTCTCTGGCTGTAGAGGATATATAATCTTGCTATGAGATTAGCTTGTTATCCTATATTTAGTGTGGAATATGTTGGTTCATAAGTCTTAGAACTGGCATTTATATGTTGGAAATTCCTGCGTAAAGCTATTTATACATCATTTAAACAAGATACTGCTCTTAAATGAGAACCATTTTTAAAGACTGTCTGTCTGTCTTTTCCCAATTTAAGTTAAAATGGTGAAGTCAATCTTTAATCCAAAATTGTAAGGACATGCTGTTCAATTATAGTTATCTTGACTGAAGAGTCTGTGTCTTTGCTTATCAAAATCCAAATATCTGAGATTGTGCAAACTTTGGTATGTCCAGAGCATAACTGATAAAAGAGCAGGAAAGACTATTTACTATTTTAGCTGCTGAAGGAGGATGTTGTATATTAGCTTTTTCCAGATTCCAAGGTACTAGCAATACAGCTAAGGTTAAATAGTCACAATTAAAGAATGGAGTCTTTGTTTTTTGCACAGTATGGCACTGAGACAGAAGGATTAGGCCAGGAAATTAAAACCAGGTGGCTATTGGTTTGAATTTTTAAGGCTAAAGATTTAACGTTCAGAAAGCGGGGCTATTTCCTAATTTAATAACAACACATTTTCCAAGTACAAAATTATTTAATTATCCTATAGATGTTTGTTTTCAGATGTTTCTGTTATCTTATTGTTGGTGTCTGCACACAGCAAACATGCTAAACATTTGCCTTTTACAACCATGTTGGAATATAGATAGGCTTTTTGTGGCATTAAGTTTTCTAGTTAATACTGACAAGATTGAAGGGCGGATATAATACCCAGGGAGAGTGGGCTGAGTTTCTCAGCTAAACAAAAGTATAAGACTTTCAGCTGCATGCAAATGCTCCTATTAAAATGTCACAATTACAATCCTCTATGGAAGTTCAAATCCTGTATGTTTTTCTTTCTTAAGATATTTGTAAAAACTCTACAATGTTTAAATCTATAACAAATAGAAGCACCTGTTTTTTCTCGTGTCTTTTAAGTTTACCATAAACTCTATTGTACAATATATAGTTTGCCAAATTGAATTAGCCTAATTAATTTCCTAAAAGAAAATGACAAACTATCTTAATTTGCTGTAAGTATTGGCAATAGTTTATCAGTTTTTGTGAAATAAATAATAGATTTGTGTCGGTCAGAAAGAGCATTCAGTTGAAGCTCAGAAAACACAGACAAAGGCTAGTGCATTTTATAAATATTCAGTTTGTCTGTCTCTTTCTGATAAAATGTTAAATATTTTATTTATTTTTGGCATAAAGAAATGCTTGTCTCCTATAGTGGTCAATGTTGACATTATAACTATACCTAGCAGCAAATTCTAACAGAATGCCTTTCCCATCTCAAAAAAAGGCACTGCCAGATCAAAACTGCCATCTAGTATAATGGACAACTGGATATATCCTCTTCAAAGGCCCAGGCCTAGTATCTCCAGGTCGATTATCCATTATGGACCAACATAGATTCATAGACTGTAAGGCTGGAAGGGACCTTGGAAGATCATAGGGTCCAGCCCCCTGCACCAAGAAGGAAAGGTGACCCCAGCAAGGTGACTGTCCAGTCTCCTTGTGAAGATTGCCAGGGTAGGTGATTGTACCACCTCTGGAGGGAGCTTATTCCAGAGTCTGGACACCCTGACTGTGAAGAATTTTTTCCTAATGTTGAGCCTGAAGCAGTCTTCCAGGAGTCTGTGGCCATTACTTCTGGTTTTCTTCAAGGGTGCCCTGGTGAACAGTTGCTCATCGAGCCCTTGATATACCCCCCTGATGTAGAGGTAAGCTGCTACTAAGTCCCCTCTCAGCCTTCTCTTTTTCAAGCTGAAGAGTCCCAGGCAGGGCTGGCCCACAATTTTTTGGGGCCCCCTGACATGATGAAGCTGGTGGGGGGGCAATGGCAAGCACCCGAAGAAGCTGGTGGTGGCATCAGCGATGGGGGAGATGGGGATGGCAAGCAGATGGACATAAAGCCAGCAGCAGTGGTGACAACACAGACAGGTGGCAACTGCCCACCCCGCCTTGCTACAGCACTGATTTTGAGTGTTCACGACTGCAGGGGCCCCTTGGCTGTGGGGCCGCCTGCGGCCACAGGTATAGGATAGGATAGGATAGGGCGGGCCGGCCCTGGTCCTAGGTCTCGTAGTAGCTAGGGTCAGGAGGGACCTGACCAGATCATCTAGCCTGACCCCCTGCCACAGGCAGGAATGAATGCTCAGTTCACAAGACCCCAGACAGGTGATCGTCCAACCTCCTCTTGAATTTGCCCAAGGTAGGGGCGAGGACCACCTCCCTGGGAAGTTGGTTCCAGATTTTGGCCACCCTAACTGTAAAATATTGCCTTCTGATCTCCAACCTAAACCTATTCTCCATCAGCTTATTCTCCCTCAGCCTTTCCTCATATGGCTTGCCATGCATGTCTAATTGCACGGGTGGCCCTTCTCTGGACTCTCTCAAGTTTTACCACCTCCTTGTTAATGTGCGACACCCAGAACTGGACGCGGTACTTCAGTTGCAGTCTCTCCAATGCTGAATAGAGAGGAAGAATCACTTGCTTGGTTTTGCTGGAGATGCATCGATTGATGCATGCCAGAGGCCATTCGACACACGTCCATTTCACAGCTGACTGGGTGGTCCAGTGACCGTTCTACTGACAGCTCCCTCTCCATAACAGTGCTTCTCCAGTTTTGACTTATGAAAAACTTACGGGGCAGTTCACTGTGCTATCAGCATGTTAGTTAATTATCTGCCCTTGTTCAAATTTGTCTGGTTTCCTGCTTTTAGCTGTCTAGGCTAAAAGAAGAGGTGTTTAGGCTAAAAGAAGAAGTGTCTATTTAATAACTTGTTAACTAGCACATTCTAAGAAATGTTCAGAAAAACTCCAGTGTAAATAAGGCCAGGTGTGCTTTAGTATATTGTAGCTGGTTATATATAAGGCTTAACTTCACCAGCCTGGATGTGCTGAAATGCATCCTTTCTTGCCTATGCTAGAATTCGCACATGTTATTTAGAGCACCCAGGCCTGGTTTATTACATGCATAGGGTAACCATTAAAAATATTCATTTAAAAAATCTGTATATTTGCATGAAGTTTAACTTTTGGTTGGGGCCTAATTTCAGCTGTAATGAAGTTGCTAGTGTCTTTTTGGCACACTAAACTTAGAGCAAAACCCAACTAAGCACCTCAGTACTGATTTTCTGCTTCTCTGCATTGTCCTGCCTTTTCACTGTTTTACATGCAAGTTTTAATTAAAGCTTTTCTGTGAAGTTTATGCAAGCAAGAATCCATTATTTTCAAATGCTCTCATATACATATAACTTACACACTATTAAGATTAATAAGTAGCCGATAAATAAGTCTGTTCACTTAAAAAGGACTGCTAACCTTTTAAGCAAAGCAAAGGATAAATGAACATAAAATGTCTCCCTATAACAGTTTTAACTATATAGATCTATTGTTGTGCTTACTCCCTCTGAATTTTTAAATATTTTAACGGGCAGCCAAGGGCCCCTGTTCCTTAAAAGGGGAAGGGAGAGCAGGTTAGCCTTGCTGTGTAGACAGGCAGCCAAGCCAAAGCTAGCTGCACTGTAATGAACCAGATGAGTGATGCATGTTTCCAGGCAGCCAGAGGATAAAGACTGCAAGTAGGTGGGATAAGCTTGAGCAGGAAAGGGCAGGCTGCCCATTAGGCAAAAGGGGAAATCCCTCTTGATTAGGGAATCACCTGACCAAAAATGGCTCCAGGGCATATAAACTGTGGCTCTATGTCAGGCTTGTCCAACATATGGCCCGTGGGCCGCCATGTGGCCCTCCAAGCTGTTTTCTGAGGCCCAAGGTGCTGTGACGGGAAACAAAAGTAAACACTGTACTTTTGTTTCAGGGGGAGGGGGTGGTGGTGATGTGATACTGCTTCCTGTGAGGTCTTTGAATATGGCTTGCCGGCCCACTGGGTGATAAAAAGTTCATGATTCGGCCCCACATTCAAAAAGTTTGGACACCCCTGCTCTATGTTTTGCAGGGAATGGAGCTCCTGGAAGGGAGGGCTGCAGAAGACCCTGGGAGACACCCAAACCACCCTGAGTTCACAGCTAGAGTAACCAGCAGGTCAGGGCCAAGAGGGCAGAAGCCTACATGAGCTGGTGTTGAAAACATGGAATCTGGGGCCAGGATTTTGCAGCAGTGCCAGCATGGTCTGGAACCCGAAAGGGCCACGATCCACTGCCTGCACGCCCCAGAAACTTTGGCCCTGCACTGTCATGGCCCTACCTGCAGTCATGGCTCTTGCAGTGTCCATGGAAACCAGCCACAGTGATACAAGCAGGGGCTGCTGGGAAATGGAGTCTGACCATCGGCCAGATCCACCATTTTGCCTACCCCTGCCCTAAGGTGTCTGATGTCCTGACACCAATAGGGCCAGAAGGGCCACAGCTGCTTGCCTGAGTTGCAAGTTTGCAGTTGACTGGACCAGACTGGATCCTCCGGGCAGCCTCCCAAACTCTTGGAGCAACATCAAGGCATGGCAGACAAAGTAACAGGCAATGGGAATCCTGAGGCTCAGAGGGAACAGGAATCGTGTGTCCACCAGGGGGCATCACGGCCATGCCTGAGACAGGTCCTATTACAAGTAAGTACCTGTTTACAAAACTGGTGAGACCTTTAAGATCATTTTCTAGACTAGAGAATCTGATGGTTATTTATCCACACAGCAAGTCTGGAGGTTGACACTGTGCTTTCTAGTGATCAGCTTTTTAAGAGTTAGCATGTTGGGTACTGAGATCTTTTGAAAATCATAAGGAACTGCTAGGCCATTTTAAAATTCTGCCTTTTATTTAGGTGTGTAGGTTGTAGCCGTGTTGGTCTAAGGACACAGGCAGACAAGGTTCTTTGGGTGAATCTGATATCTTTTATTAGACCAACTTAAATAGTTGGAAAACAATTTTTAAGCAAGCTTTTGGGTTCAAAAACCCTTCGTCAGGCTGAGGAAATGTTAGCAGTTGGTGTGTGCTCTTCCTGGATGGAATGACAAGTAAAGAAGCCAGAGGCTGGGCTGGTATGCATACAAGATAGGCAGGCAGTGAAGATGTAGATGGAGGAGGAGTCAATGGGTGAGAGAGAGGCTGGGGGGGTGGGGTGGGGGGGGAGAAGGGGGATGAATTGTGGAGAGGTACCTGGGGAGACGGATGTCAGGCAGATTATGATGTGTCATAAATCCAATGTCCGTATTTAGTCCATGAGTGCGATCGAGGAGCTGCACTTCTGTCTGCACCTAGTGCATTGCTAATTGAGAACTCTGGATACTTAAAGATAGACTGATTTCCACAGACTTGTGTGTGGTATTTCTTTCCTAGTCCTGTGACCCGGACCTGCTTACTCCTTCTGTGTAAGTTCTGCTCGTCTTGGGGAGCCCAGTGGTAACAGAGAAGGGTAGGATACATATTGCATGGTAGGAGAGGTACCTGAAAATGTGTACCTCTCACACCTAAGTTCCTGGCGCTAGTTATTTCAAGTACATAGAATTTATTTGTTTTGAATCTATGCTCTGGAGTGTGAAATCTTTTTTATTCTTGCAGAACAGAGACAGATAGGCAGCAGTAGTAGAAACTTCTCTCTGCTGGTCAGGCAACGTGCTCCAGCCCTCTGCGAGGGCTACTCTAGGCATATGATATTAATATAGTTTTTCTCCCCAATCTTTGCTTTTCCTGTAGGAACTGACAGCCAGGAAACCTGTGTGATACAGACACTTGTCTGTTGGATAGCATTTTTAGCACGGTTCATATATCACAGAACTTGCTAACACATCTGCTAAAAGTTTTTGTCTCCCTACTCACTTCCTTTGGATTTCTGGTGAGATTCCCTGTTGGCTCGAGTTTTGTCGTTCCTTAGACATACTAATTTCTTTCCCATCAGTGCTTATGTATATATATCTGATGGTATTGTTTCTGCTGCTGCTGCTTGTTCTTTGAAAATACAGATGCAGCCTTTGTTTTTATTTTTGGAAAGTATATATTTTCCACCAATAAACAAAGAACATCTATGTGTCACCTTCTCGTTTTGTTCAAAACAGTTTTTTCCTTTATTTAAATTTCTAATGCAACCCTCCTTCCAGTCTCCTGAACCTGCCTTCATTACCTGTACAGTCTTTTACAATATAATTTTGTTATCTTTTCCTGGCTTATTTTTAATCATGACCCCATTTTTAACTATTCATCTCTTTTGTTTAATAATAGAATTAAAAAAAAATTCTATTAAACAAAAGAGATGAATAGTTAAAAATGGGGTCATGATTAAAAATAAGCCAGGAAAAGATAACAAAATTATAAGTGGACAGATTTGACCCTGTTGGGTTGCCTTCGGCAAGTCACTTCCTGTACCCAATGCCTCAGCTTCTCCATCTTCAAAATGGGTATAATAGTGCATGCTTTTTTAAATTAAATACTTTGAATGTTATATAAGAACTACTTGCTGTTAGTAAAATATTCCAAGATTTTTTGAATGAAGGGATCAGAGGCATTCAAAGTATCTGATGAAATGAGCTTGCTTGGGCTCATGAGAGCTTATGCATCTCCGATTTAGTTGGTTTATAAGGGGCCTCTCTACCTTTATTCAAAGTATCACAATTATTTTGCATTAGCTTAATCTGAAGAGGCTTTATACAATAAGTATTGCTGTTTATGTCTAAAGTCTATTTCATGATTGCTATAAATAGTAAGACTTTGAAATGGTTGGGAACATAGCTACATTTCTGGACAAAAAAAGTAGCACATTTTGGAATGGTATACCTGTCCAAGTTAATAATGAATGATCTACATCTGAGGCATGGAGGCTGAAGGCCCACATTTGTAGTCAATTGATGGCGCTGGGTAATCAAATCTTGGTTTCTTAGGGCCAGTGCTTCTGGTTTTATCTGTTGTCTCCACATTTTGTGTTGTTTTTTTAACATGAGACTCAAACCAAAGAATTGGTTTGCCTTAAGCTTTCTAACATTCAAGTAAAAATAAAATTACTCCAAACTAGTAGCTGCTGACCCCAGATGCCAAACAAAAGTTTTAGCAAGGCACAGTTGTAGTATGGATCTGTCCCAGAAATCTGCCCACAGGAAGACATCTGAAAATCCAGCTGCTGCTATTTATTACAGAAGAACAATACTTTCTGAACAAACTGCAGCCTTGGAAAAGGAAGGTTCCTTTGGAACTGCTGTGCCAGATCAGCAAGATTAAGAACATTTTTTAGCATTTCTTTTTCATATCAACTGAACTAGTAGTCATTGGAGTGAACACAGGCCATCTGGACTGAGACTAGAAAGGAAGGGCACAGTCTGCTGTCAGCAGTCTTAAGCCATTAGCCAGTCAGCAGTGTGATACACAGGGCTTAGCAAGGAGTCTTGCACTGGAACAGACTACCATGATTAAAACCAGTCCACCAGAGCTGGCATACTTGTTCAAGATGTTACTATTTAGTCTAGTAATGCAGACTTAGCTTTCCTGCATTTCTGATTCTTTCTGCATAGTCCATTTAATTCCATGATGTACCATTTCTCAGCCAGCACTGAGAAAGTCATGGAATCTCTGAAACATGGGTTTGTAACATGGTGTTTCCTACTCAGAAGGAATTACACAATCTTCAAGGAACTGTGCACTCTAGCACTGTCTCCATTCTCACAAATCACATGTTTATGATTCTTTAAAGCCAATGTACAGCAAATTTTAATTACTTGCAGTATTTACAGTGGGTGGTCAGCAATATTAAAAGAGCTGAATGAAGTACTGAATAGCAGTAGTGCAGAAAAAATACCAGCAAAACTTGTTCTTAGCTCTAAGTACATGAGAAAATAAATTCGTCCCTTCCACACTCTCAGGATAGCCTGGGTCATTCAGTTGTTACCTTGATAAACCCTTAAGGCAGAGATTAGACTGTCCAGAGCTCCATGACACAAGACTCAAATTCATGCAGAATCTTGCCATTATTCTTGCACCTGCAGTGTAAAGAACTTGCAAGGTCATTGTTTTCCCTCCTTGCAGGGAACAGAAGGGGATCAATCCAGCTGTGTTGTTATCTTAGAAGCTGAAACATTTACAGTCAGTAGTCATCTTGTTCTTATAGCACTGTCTCCAGAGATAGGCATAGATGCTGGCAGCAACATTGCTATAAGAGAGGCACTGACATAGGTGCAGAAGCAAACTATTCTGCAAAAGGTTTGTGTGGGCAAGATCTCTTCACCCATATAAGCCTTACTAATGTCACTGAGATGCCTTCAAGTGCAGGGATCCCTCTTTTAGAACTGGGAGTGTAAATTCTATCTTAGAGCACATGCATTGGTTAATCCAGGGGTGCTTAACCTATGGTTTCTGGGCCAGATGTGGCTCACGGAGCCATGACATCCAGCCCATAGGTTGGGAAATCTGATGGTGGGGGAGCAGTGGTAATTAATACTGCCAGCCTTCCCTGCTGCCTACGTCATGATATGATGTGCAAAAGAAAAAAAGATTCCCGCATAATTTGACTTAAGGATAGTTAACAACCTTAATTTTGGAAACCCCAAGTGAATACAATCTGAAACTCAAATATGAATGTATGAAAGAATGCAACCCACATCCAATTTAAATGGATTTGAAATAGGTTACAACATGACTTGGAGGTCATGGTCTCAGAAAGTCTTAAACAGATGTCAAGGGACTGACAACTGTGCCTTTTCCACATTGATAAATGAGAGGGGATTCCTAGTTTGTGGAAACAATTATGTTCATGTTAACCATGGAGTTAAAGGATTTCTGACTTTCTTGTAGAAGTTTCACTTCAGCATCACAAAATCATATTAAAAAAGAATGAATTTTTGGTAAAGACAAGCAAGGTAAACTAATTGTGATCTTAATGATGAGTCAAACTTTGTAGGACCATAGTGTGCACTATGATGTATAAGAGGCTGTTAAAAACCACAGCTGGTTATCCAATGTGTCCAGTCATCTGTGGAATTTTCAGAGTTGTCTTCACCAATAACATGTGCTCTTCGGTGTAATTGTGCTGTCTCTACCTGGAGAGATAATTATGATGTGATGATTTCTGAATTGGAAGTTTTGTTAGACCAGCATCCAATCCTGAATGTCCTGCAGGGTTGGCAGTGCCACAACAGGTAACAAATCCAACTTTATCTCAAGCTTGTAGGCAGAGCTCAAGCCTGTCTTGAAGATACCTGACCAAATGGATGATAGATTTCACTATGAAGTGGCTAGTATTCTGGTTGCATTTTGCTACGTAATGGACCTAATACTGCAGGGCTTCATGATGATTTGTCGTCTAAATACTATACTCACTATAGGTTGTGATGGATCAGCCCTATCAATTTTTGTGAGCTCTAGCCAAAGGAAGAATATTCCTATTCCCTGTAGGCCATGAGTAGTGAATCTGCCAAAACTTCACGTAAGTGCACAACTGCATCAGATACAAGATGAAAGTGATCCACAGGTCCAAATGAAACAAACAAGTCAGTCAAATCAAAGTGAATCAAAACATAGAAGTAATCCTCCTGCAGCTTTTTGCATGCTCTCTTCCTGATCTCTGGCTTTTGGGGCTGAGTCTTTTACTACTGCCCTAACAGGCTATCCACTTGCTCACCTATTGCTGGAGGACCTGGCTTTGTGTGGTGTCAGCTGCACTTTTTCCTGCAGCCTTGTTAGTTGAAGTCTGCTACTCGGGGACATCTTCAGGATTTTGGAAGCTGTGGGCACTGTGAGATTCTGGAATGTGACAGTTTGTCATGGTGACTGCTTGAAAACACATTTGCCATTTTGTATAATTGCTTGTGGTTTGGTTCTCTCTATTGCACACCTGAAGGCTTGTAGCTAGTATGGAGCCACATATCATACATGCCTTGTTTTGGCACTGGCTGATGGATCTTGGGGCATTTCAAACTGGAGGCCAAGGACCTAAGCCCCATGGGCCATGCTTTAACTGTAACTACTCACTGTGCCATGGGACCAAGTCTTGTGAGACCAAGTCTTGTCTGGAATAAATTGTTACAACTCCACTGACTTCAACAGAGATATATTTTACAGCAAATTAGGATGAACTCCCATTTCTCCACTATTGCCCCATCCCCCCCTACTCCCTCTGGAGTTTTCTGCTGCTACTGGAGGGCTCAAATCTCTTCCTTTACTGCCAGGAATATAAGAAGCCAGTATTGCACCACATAAGATAGTCATGGCCAACCTGTGGCCACAGGTGTTGCAGGCAGCCTCTGTGTGTGGCATGTAGCAGATCAGGAAGGGAGCAAGCATCACAGGGCAGATAGGGCAGAGAGCAGGAAGCAGGCAGCAGACTGGGCAGAGGAAGGAGACTGGAGTGGCACTCAGAAGGTGGGAGGCTTTATTTGTGGCACACCTGCCTAAAAGGTTGGTCCCCACTGTCATCAGAGAAGGAAGGATTCCAAAGTTCCCTACCCTACAGCTCTGTACCTGCAGGGCCTAGACACAGTTTAGGTCCACGGTTGTATAAATTAAAATCAGTCAAAGCAATGTTCTAGCAGCGAAGTTCTATCATCCTTTCAGATGCGTGTTAAATTTTCTGTTCCTGTTTAACTGGTTAAAGGTTTTACATGATTACGTTGTAAAGTGTGTACCACAAAGCCTGTTGCATGACACAACTACTTCATGTTGCTGCTGGAACCTTTCCCCCTCTCTCCTGATTTGTGATTTTTAACAATTAACATGTATTGGGCAAAGGCAGCAGTAACTAAGAAAGCAGGTCTGGATAAAATCAGTATTTGTAATTTCAGGTGAGCTTTATGTAATCATGTAAAATTTAAAAAAGCTCACAAATAAAGTTCTGGATCAGAATTTAGTAGATAAAATTCTATTTCCATTACCTTGTTTGGAAGGGAAAGGAGACTTGGTCAGAGTGCTTTTGTTTCTTTTTTCTTTGGAAACATCCTTATTTGGCATCTGTAAAGAATTTATATTCCCTGGTTCTGGATAAAGCCTTTTCAGGGCTCATGTTACATATTTCCTCCTTGAACTGAAGCACAGAAATAAAAATTGCTTTTTCCTCAGTCTTGAGACTTAGCATGAGCCAGCGTCAGTCAAATACCAGCTTCTAACAAGGAAACAAGAAGAATTAGGAGGAATCTCCTTGACTATAAAACCTCCACATCTCCATATAAGCAATAGGCAAACAGTTGGGAGCTGCTACATGTTATGCAGTTAAGCAAATATATGTACCCATAAGTACTGTGAGCACCCGTAATCTGTGTCCTTTTTTCCTTCAGAAGTTGGTGCCACGAGTATAGAATTCTAGCTCACTCTCCCAGCAATAAACTTTTTTCTCTGTCCCTCTGCAGATCTCATTGCTTATTTTTAAGCAAATTAAAGAATACTTTAAAGCAGAGGTTGGCAACGTTTTGGGCAGAGTGCCAAAAACTCCTGGAGTCTTGACTTGTAATATGCTGGCATGCCGGGGGCAGACAGTAGGGAGGCTGCAAGGGGCCGGATCCTTGTTCTGGCAACGCAGCCCTGGCCCCTTCTCCGCCGTCTGCCAAGCAAAATCCTCTTATGTGCCATGTTCTGGCACCTGTGCCGGGGGTTACTTAACCCCTGCTTTAGAGAGTACTTTAAAAGTATACAGCTTTTAAAATAAATCATTACAGAGTACTTTACAATTAGAGGTACATATCTATTTGGCTATTTATTCCTGTTGAAGGCTTTCTTACTGTTTTAGCTTATTATGACAAGACATAATTGGTAGTTCATGCAAGATATTTGTTTGCAATTAAATTTCCCCTTTTCATTACCCAAGGGGCTGGTGTACTGCATTCTAATTTAACTTTGCAAGAGAATTATTTTCTCAGCCCAAATTTGACAAACTCCATGCATTTCCCCCAAAAGACCTAGGGAAGTAATGAAAAGAAAGAGGGGATCGGCAGTAAACACTGTTTGCTTTTTGCCAGCTATGATTTTGCTTAGAAAAAGTATGTGCTTGTTTAGGTTTTAGTCAACTTTTTTTTTTAATAAAAAGATAACTACATGCCAATCTGTCACCAATTGCCTTAAAGAACTCAGATTCCATTGTTCCATATGCCTGTGTGCTTTCAGTTAATACCTCATGTACCCTGACGAGTACAGAAACCAAGAATTTGTGTGAATGTGTATGTGTGAGTTGGAATCATAAGACTGAATTTTTAGAAGGACTTGAGTTCAGTCAAGCAAGTTGCCCATCTCTCTCTTTCCAAGATAAGTATCTCAGAACTAGATTGTGGGAAATGGTGCTAATTTTATTTTCAAATTAATCTATATATTTCTTGCAGGCATTGGACAAATCTACTGTTTCCACTGTACAGTAGCTGTGTAAAAGGAACAAAGCTGGTCATTTTTAAGAATACCGATAATACTGTCAGACTAAGTGAATCTGCTTCAGTCTGGTCGGAACCGGTTCAAACCAGTCGGAACCAGTCAGAACCGCTTGGAATCAGAATCAGTTCAAATGGGTCGGAACTGGCCGGGAACCAGTTCAAATGGGTCAGAACTGGTTCAAACCGGGCAGAAGCAGTCGGAACTGGGTGGAAGCGGTTCAAATTGGTGAAACCAATTCAAATGTATTGGAACTGGTCAGAAATGGTCAGAATCACAACCAGTTCAAACCTGTTCAAACGGGTCCAAACCGGTTCAAATCGGTTGGAACTGTTTTGAACTCAAAGTGGTCAGAACCAACCGGATCTGATTCAAACTGGTCTAAACCAGTCGGAACCAGTTGAAACTGGTCAGAACTAGTTCAGACTGGTTGGGACTGGTGGGAACAGGTTCAAAGCAGTTAGAAGTGGTTCTGCCTGGTTTGAACTGGTTCTGACTGGTTCCAACTGATTTTAATCAGTTCTGACTGGTTTTAACTGGTTCCGACCAGTTCAACCAGTTTGCATTGGTTCTGACTGGGTCCAGTAGCATCAATGCATAATCTTCTGGAATAGGCACTGGAAACAAAATTGAAGCAGTTATATATTACTAGTATAAACTATATAAATAAGTTTCATGGCAGTTAAAATATAACAAGGCACTGCTGTGATGAATGTCCTTCCCTCAGGCACCAAAGGTTTTAATGTGCAAGTTCCCTCGGGCAGAGAGTTTTCTTCTTTCTGCCTGGGCAGCAAGTAGCACTGCAGTAGAACAACTGAGGAATGATGATCAGATTGTACCTTTACTCTTAGAACTAAAATATTGTGATCTTTCGTGGTCCACTTAGCCAATATTTGGGGCCTGGCAGGATTGTTTTGTACGAGGAGGAGAAAATTATATGAACCAGACATGGTGCAGTCCTTTTCGTTACACAGACTGTACACCAAAACCTCTTCTGAATTCAGTGGAAATAAAAAAGAGGTGGTTTTTCTTGCTCAGAATTTCTATGTTTGTCCCTCCAGTCAGTTTCTGTGCCCCACAAAGCTTCATCTCCCTGATCCTTCTCAGGGCCATGATCATGACTGTTTTTGTGACTTTCTGCTATTCTCTCCATCTTTCTGTATGTCTCTCCATGTACCAGCATATGCATCCAGTCAACCCCACTAGTCTCTGCACTTACAGTTCACTCCAGGAAAACCCTTCAGTCCACTTGGCTTAGTTTGTTACGGGCTTTGCCTTGTTTCCATCACTTCAAAAAGGGGACATATAATTGCTCCTTTCGTTTAGTCTCAAAGAGAAGTGATTTGGACATCAAGGCCCCTGACTGGTTATAGATCAAAGGCCTGCTTAATGGCAACCATTAACAATTTCCACCTCAACAATATGTACTATTTATATTTCCCCCCTGCCTTTCTTGAAACAGATAACAGACTTGCAGCTATTGTCTAGTTTATTCACTGATAATTTTATTGACTCATGTGGTTTAATTAATTAATTAACTAGTTATCTGAAGATATAGGTTTAATGATTTCTTTACGTAGTGCAGCAGGGTGTTTCCAGTTGCTTTCATCTAGCATATCTGGATTCATTCAAGACTTCCAGTGATTCTCCAAAACTAATTTAACTGATATGCAACAGCTTATGTCCTTGCTTCTTCCCACGTACCATCTTGGCCTCATAAAATGCAATTTTTAAGAAGCTCCATCATGATTAGAAATTGAACTCTAACATGAGAGAGTGTGACCAGAGTGGTGTTCACACATTTAGAGTATCTATCCACCAGTTATACCACTTATTCTATGATTCTACAGTCTCTCTAATGGGGATGGCTGCCTGTGAAGTTCCATGGATAGGATTACCTGGGATAAAGGATAGATTTGCACTGCATAGATTAACGAAATCAGAGATGTATGGCATAAGCTTTCATGAGCCTGAGCTTACTTCACCAGATGCTGACCTGAGATACAATCATAAAAGGATATGTGAACTTTTTAAAGTGAAAGGGATCTTTTCCTGTGGAAGCCACTTGAGAAGTTCCTGAAATGTTAGATGTGTTTTGAGAAGCGAGTCAGAGCAAAAAGTCCTGACAAATGTTAAAAAGAGACACATTATGGTTACTGGATTACCTGAGTGCGCAAGTGGTAGGATGTTGTTTTAACAGTGACATAAGTCCTAATGATGTAGTCTTTACAACAATCTGCAAAAAAGAAAAAAAAAAAGGAATTAACGAGTCAATTTCTGCTTCTTTATGATGGACAACCAAAACCTGAAAATAATTTTCCACTTTGTTTACTTAAGAATTCAGGTCCTTTCTATCCATGTTACCATTGTCAGATTCCACGAGTGACTTAGGAGCTAATAGGAGTAGGATATCACAGATATCAAGTAAAATATGATTAATTGAGGGGGGGGGGAAATAAATTCCATGCAGAATATCCAAATCTCCAAACCTTAACTTTTGCTAACAATTATTCAACTCTAATACTTTATGACCTGTTAGAAGGAAAGGTCTCTCCAACTACTTTAGTGTAATATTTAAATCTAAGAAATCTCCTGATCTGTGTCCTATGATGTTCCCAAAGGAGACTTCAAGCAGAAAACAGAGGATAAAAGACTTTTTTTTCCAAATCAGTCTTCTTATATGACAAAGCAGCAAAAAAAACATCAATCCATTTTCCAACATTCAGTTCTTCCCTGTCTGACATGAAGCCTAATACAAAGTTTGTGAAGTCAAGAGTGTGGTTTTCCTCTGATTCCAGTGGATTTTAGATCAGGTGCATTGACAATGGAGAGATATGTGAAGAAAGGTTGAAACCTTGGTGTTTTCATTTTGTCAGTTTGAACCATCCACTTTTTGTGTTAAAAAGTCTGTAATTACAAATGTTTAAAGAGTTGGTTTCTTTAAATGCAAAAACCAATAAAGGTCTGTGAAGGAATTTTCATTATAAATTGGACTGGTCAGGGATCAATGGTCATGGTGAGTACATATACACTAAGTGCTGAAACACTGCTAAAGTAATGGTGGAAATCCTAGGGTTTTTTCCCAGTCAGTCAAATCTCCTTTTCAGCTGTACTTAAATACAGTAACTGATGAGGAAGTTTGTCTGAAGTTGTCTTGAAACACATTTTTAATTTGTCTTCATTCTTCGCTGGGTTCCATTAAGAAGCAAATGTTTGTCTTAGTCTGGCAGAGAAGAGTCTGGGCAGGATGAACTGAAGGGATGGGACATGGGTTTAACCGTCCATGTCTATCCCACTTTGGTCAGCATAACACAAAGCTGCAACAGCTCTGTAGTTCAGATCCACTTTTTTCCATTGCATTGTCTACAGTTCTCCAAGTAAAACCTAATTGTTCCCAGAAGCATCATTTAAAAACATTTTATGATCGAAAGAGGCTTCTGGATAGGCAAGAGAGCACCCATGCTCTCTGACATTTTTTATATAATTATCTTTATCCCCTTTAGACGTTACAACTGGGCCCATCTAAGAACAAAATCCGTTTAAAGGAAGGATCTGGTAGGGAGAGCTTCCCTTGAAAAAAATAAAACAAACAATACTTTACAGGAACAAAGAAGTGGAGATGACTTCAGGAGGGCAGTAATATGCAACTTGTCAAAACTTGTGAGGGTGGATCCTAGCACCTAAAACAATGTAACGTGCTCCAGCAGTTTAGCAGGGTTAAGACAGCGCCTGGAATAATTAGCCCTCAACTCTGTTTGCCTGCCTGCTTGCCCATCCTCTTCTGTTCGTCTCATCCAGATCTGTCTGCCCTCCTATTTCAAATTCACAGAACTCCTGAGCCTATTTAAGTTCCTTTCACTACTTCAACGCCATAACAAGGCAAGCAAGAAAAAGCCTTAGTGTAGAAAGCAGTAGTGCTGCTACTAGTGGTTAAGCAACAATGTGTTCTGGCATTCTGAGGGTATTATGCAAGTTAGGTAAAATAGGTGTCTGTTATCATAAGCCCCTCCTCAACAGTAGCAAACAAACAAAAAAAAAAGCTGAAATAAGACCAACATATTTACTTCACCTTTTATATAGAGGGCAGAGACTATGCACAAATCTGGGAACAATTACTCTGTTATGATACAGCAACAGACCCAGCTTTTCAGAGTGAAGAACTGTCTTCTCTTTCTTCAACTGCTTAGGAATGCAGTTTGAAAAGGGACAGGGCAGGGATGAAGTTCTAGATTTCTGGATCTCTTAAAAGCAAACACGTCTTGGTATGTTGCAGAAGCAATAGATTGATGTAGCTCTCCTACAGTCTGTATTGGAGGGGATGCAAGAGTTAACTTGAAGTAAAATCTGTAATCCTGTATATTATAACAATCCTGCAGCCAGAACCTGACCTCACACTCCTACAAATCCAGTAACTTCAGGTCACCTTTCTTTCACAAATGTTCTCTTTCTATTTGCCACATTCAAGAAGGACCTTTTCCAGTCCTCCGGGCCAGGTCCCGGAGGACTGGAAAAGGGCCAATGTGGTCCCCATTTTCCAGAAGGGGAGGAAGGAGGACCCAGGCAACTATAGGCCAGTCAGTCTCACCTCCATCCTAGGCAAAGTCTTTGAAAAAATTATCAAGGCTCACATTTGCGAGAGCCCAGCAGGAAAAATTATGCTGAGGGGAAACCAGCATGGGTTCATAGCAGGTAGATCATGCCTGACTAATCTAGTTTCTTTTTATGACCAGGTTACAAAACACCTGGATGCAGGAGTAGGGGTTGACGTCATTTACTTAGACTTCAGGAAGGCCTTCGATACGGTATCCCACCCCATACTGGTGAACAAGTTAAGAGGTTGTGACTTGGATGACTGCACGGTCCGGTGGGTGGCTAATTGGCTAGAGGGTCGTACCCAGAGAGTCGTGGTGGATGGGTCGGTATCAACCTGGAACGGTGTGGACAGTGGGGTCCCGCAGGGCTTGGTCCTTGGACCGATACTCTTTAATGTCTTCATCAGCAACTTGGACGAGGGAGTGAAGTGTACTCTGTCCAAGTTTGCGGATGACACAAAACTGTGGGGAGAAGTGGACACACTGGAGGGCAGGGAACAACTACAAGCAGACCTGGACAGGTTGGACATATGGGCGGAAAACAACAGAATGCAATTCAACAAGGAGAAATGCAAAGTGCTGCACCTAGGGAGGAAAAATGTCCAGCATACCTACTGCCTAGGAAATGACCTGCTTGGAG
>NW_005842843.1:412181-418843 GCF_000455745.1 Alligator sinensis
GGGGGTCTTCAAGAGGAGGTTAGATGAGTATCTAGCTGGGGTCATCTAGACCCAGCACTCTTTCCTGCCTATGCAGGGGGTCGGACTCTGATCTATTGAGGTCCCTTCTGACCCTAACATCTGTGAATCTATAGTTATTCACGTAAAGCATTCTTTTCCTCATCTGTTCATCTGCTTTGCCATCTTGAAGCTGCAATTGAATAGTAGTGCTGAATTTGTGACACTGGAATGCTTTCCACAGCAAAAGTTTGTGGTATCCATTTGTTTTAGATCTGTATAAGGCTTCTCTTACAGTGTCCGAGTGCCTTACAAACTAACTGTTTTTATCCTCACAGCATCCCAGCAAGGTAGAGAAATCTTCACTTTGTAGTTGGGGACCCGAAGCACAGACAGATTCAGTGATTTCCCGTGATCACATAAGAAGTTTATGTGGGAGCAAGGAACTGATCCTGGGACTCCTAAAATCTAAGTCCCCTAGTCAAAATTGCACAGCAAGACCAAATGGGGTGCAAGACCCTATTTAGGAAAGCTTCCCTATTCAGAACAATGCTTCATCATGGGTTGACATTTCACTGAAGTCAGTTATATTTAGGCATGTGCATTCTTAAATGATGCACTGATTTTAAGATTATGTGCCAAGTGCTTTGCTGAATTGGAGCCTGAGTGAAGAAACCCATATTCACGTACATGTACCTATATTAATAGCAAATGGTCTCCAGTCAGCTTTAGAGGACACTTTCTGGTTAAACATTGAATTGACATGTTAGATCAGATCAGTAGTCTTTATAAACCAGTCTTGTCTTTGACCAAAGCTAGATGGTACAGAAAGAAATCCTATGGATGACAGTAGACGGACATAAAATAACCAGCCCAGCAAGGAAATTCCTCCTAATCCAATGTCTTTCAGATGTTATGTCCAAAAGCATGAAGATTGATGTCCTTATTCTATTTTCTAATAAGTAGAATAAGGCATTCTCACTTCACAGATAAGAATGTTCAGAATGCTTTTCAGGAGCCAGAACGGAGCAACATCCGAGCAGGAAGGGGCAAGTATGCCATCCTTCTTTTGTGAGTTGCTTCCAGCTTCCCAATCCAAGGTCAGATGTGCACTGAGGGCATTTGAGTCTTCCAACTGCAAATGGAATTTATGGCCATGCTGTCTAGTTAAAGCCAACAGGGAATGCCTGCCTTGAAGATATTGTTAATGCCTCACACAAGAAAAGCAACCTGTTAGTACCTCTTAAATGTATGGTAGAGTGACCTCTGTTCAGAAAAAACAACTTTGAATGCTAGTGTCCTTGTACACTATTCAGCCTTTAACCTCCCCTCTCCAGAAGAACACAACTGAGGTGGCAACTACCACATCATTAGGCAAACCAGTCAGGATTCAGGCCTTGGCATGGCACAGGGATAGTGTTTTTTCACAATGGCCAATAAAATTAAATCAGAGGCTGGAAGCCTCAGAAGGGCAGGAGTGGAGGGCATTACCTTTCAGAGTAGTCCTAGATTATCTTGCTAACTGTTTTTCCCCTCACTTCCTTTGTGAATACAGTCCCATGGGACAAAGCTCATTCTTATCACCTTACAGAGCTCATTCTTATCACCCTTCCATGAGGATCCTCTGTGAGGATGACAGGTGACACAGTGAAATAGTACACGTGACAGGTGTGCTGGTGATACCTTGTGTGCCTTCCTAAAACAGATATAGTTTTTTCCTTGCTTTCCCAATTTCTTAAGGAAGTCAGGGACTTGAAAGATAGCTAGTAAGAATCTTACTAAGATATAGTGAAATCTCTAAGCATTCTGTAATCTGAAGGCATCCATATGCTTATTTGTAAAACTGGCTCAAAATCTGTCTTGCTAGGCTTCTCATTATGAGCTCCTAGGGCCTTAAATTGCAATTGTGCCAATAGATATTTTTCCCCACCCTCCCAGCTGTGAAAAGCCAAGCTTGAGCCTTGGGATTTTAGAGACAGATGTTGTTACAATCATCCATGCTCTTATTACCTTTAAGCTAAATGACTTGAGACTAACCTTGATGATCACTCAGAAGGTATTGCTAATACAGATGGCAACTCATATACCTGCTTTCTCAACAGAGCAAGTCAGCAATAGCATGCTACATCTGTGCAATGACAGCAGGTCTACTTCAGAGGGTCAGTTATTATCTGCCAACCTCTAAATTACCCATTCTTAAATTGCCTTTCCCTGACCAGCCAAACTCCCTGTATTGGGAAAGTCTAAACCATTGGTCTTCAGTGTGAAGTGGATGTTCTCAAACCATTAATTCTGGTAGAAAGGCAGGCAAGGTTCTTTAAGTAGATGTGATATCTTTTATTAGACCAACTGAGTAGTTGGAATAAAAGTTCTTAGCAAGCTTTCAGGTGCAATCACTTTTCTTCAGGCATAGGGAGTCTGCTGTTCACAACTGTTTTCCAACTAGTAAAGACCATAAGGGTAAAGACCATAAGGGTCTAATAAAAGATATCACATTTACTCAAAGAATCTTGCCTGCTTATATCCTTAGATCAACATGGCTACAACCAAAAACCCAGCATTTTGGTAGAAATACACTTGAGCTCAAATTGGCAACATTCATAACATGCTGTAAGACACATCCTCATATCTAGTCTTTTCACTGACTAGTGTCTCTGGATTCCCTGACTTTTAGACTGCTGGCAACATTTTCTTGGGGTTTTTTTGCATAAAGTTGTCCTGCTGCAGAGGAGTGGATGGTGCTATAATCTCAGTATATTTTGTTCCAAGTGTCTCTTAACAGAATAGTAATTTATCTTAATACAACCATGAAAAATTAGCCCAGATGTGCCTATATTAATAATAACTAATCGCAATTGTGATTAATACTATTTACCCAATACTCACAGGGGTTCAAGTGACTTTTTAAATTAATTGTGCAAATGTTGATTTAAGAATTTTTTTAAAATACATGTTGTCCTGTTAATATGCCTGGAGGGACTTCCAGTATTTGCACTGTGGTTGACTGAGGGTTTGAACCTGGAAGGTCCCTATGCAGCAGGGAATTTGTGCTACAGGATGTAGGATTGAACATTGGCCAAAAAAGGATTGGTATTTTAGTTTGGCTGCTAAGAACAAGGAATTTAAGAGGAAAAAATTAATTACCTTATTTAAAAAAAAATGTAAAAACAACAAAATCACAAATAGGCAGTCAACTCAAAGGTGCTGAACATGCACAGCTTCACCGGAGGTTCATGCAGCTAGCATAAATCAGTAAGGTTCCACTGACTTCAGTGTAGTCATAATGATTTATGCTAGCTGGGGATCTGGCTCACTGGGAGCTGTGTGCGCTCAGCAGCTCTGAAAATCAAGCTCCTTATTTATCTACCAAGTTTCAACCTGGAGTAAATGTCATGGGGACAACTGGAGTTTATACTGGCAGATCCGTACTTAAAATAAATGCTAAGTTTGTTAAGTTCTTCTGCTTGCTCTCAACTAGAAGTTTACTTTGACATGCTTGCTTTTGACCTCTGTGTAGTAAGTGGGTGTTTCTACAGTCTGAGAGTCAGCTCTCAAAGCAGTATTTCTGGATAGAATCAGTAAGACAGAAAGGACTCAGCTCCATGTTAGACATTGCAGTCTTGCCAGCTGTCCTTCTTAGCATATGTTTTGACACAGAACAAAACTGCTGAGGTAAGTACAATACTTTGGGTCTTCTGGTATGATAAAGACCCTAAGGGCCTAAAATATTCTAGGAAAGCTGCCTCACTGAATTCACAAATTCCTAACAGCTATACTATATGTGTTTGTTCAATCAACTAGTAATTTTTGTAAAAGTCCCTTTAAGAAGTACAGAGTAAAAATATTTTTCATAGCGTATTAGTTCACTGGAAATCTGAAACTAGCCTCTGTTCAAGCACTGCTTTTATTTAAAACAAAAACAAATGAGAACCTATACTCAAAGCTGTAGTGAAGGCCCCAAATCTCCCAACTTTTGTGTTCAAGGCAGTATTTTTAGTCTTTACTATAGAATTTAGTTTTTTGGAGAAATTCTTTAGCTTGTGTGTACAGGATAGGGTTGGAGAAGGACAAATCAGAATACCTTGTTTGTTCCCTTCCTTTACAGTCTGCAGGGTGAATGGGATTGCTTGTGTTGTCCTCAGTCTGCTCCTACCACCTGCAGATTTGTATTAAGACACTGATTATAATACAATTTTGTGCTTCAGGCATTCAGTTGCAGAGGTCAGGAAGGAATTCCTCTCCCCCCTCCTGCTCCTTCCTCTATGCATGATTTGGCTTCTGAGAGTTTTTTCCATCTTCCTGTGAAATATCAGATATTGACTGAATCAGGAGATGGTGACGCTAAGCAGAGTAGGCCAGTAAAGTGAATCTTTTTTCTAGCTGTTTGGCTAGTTGATTTTTGCCTATGTGCTCATGGTTATGTTGGTCACCAGATTTAGGGTTAGGAAGGAATTTTCTCATAGGTCAGATTGGCAGGGATCATAGAGGTTTTTTGACATTTTCCTGGGTTGTGGGGGTGGCATGGTTCATCTACTGGAATCACCAGGGTACCTAATCTGTTCCCTGACATTGCAGGATCCTTGAGCATCAGTGGCATCTCACTGTCTTTTGTTCTCTGTGACGCACAATTTATTTTTGAGGCCTGAAATATTTGGCCTATCTAAAGCCTTTAGGCTTGATATAGGATGTCTGAATGAAACTTAATCCTTGTGATTCTCAGGAGGTCATTCCTATGCAGTCAATGATTTCTAATCTAGTTTGAAAAATCAGCACTGGCATTAAGGCAATATTATTATTAATGTTTTACACAAGATAGCAGAATTAGGTTTGTTATTGATAAATGGCAATTTAGTCTCACACTCACAGAGGAGCGAGAGGAGGTTAAAAAAATCTAGGATGGAAGTTAGGAAATCCAGGGCAGCAGGTGCTGAATGTGCATATGTATGTACACACTGGCTATGACTAAGGCTCCTGGCTCCAGAAGCGACATGAAGGGGGGTGTGGACAGAGGCCCAGACTGTGCCCCAACAGCAGAGAAAGTCCTGTCTCCCAGCTGGCTGCATGGGCAGGTGGGGGAGACAACGGGGCCTGGGCTGCTCCTCTGGCACCAGTCCAGACTGGCAGAGGATGAGCCAGACCCTGGGCAGACATGCAGAGGAAAATCCCTGTTGCAGCAGGGGCTCAGCAAGAGGAGGCAGGGGAAGGGCCTCACCCACTCAGGGGCTGCTCCAGCATCAGCTGCACTCGCAGACAAATTTCCCTGAAGGGACACACACATGCAGATGCACACACATGTGCAGACACACACACGTACGCCAAACTCCTGCAGAGCCGTGGCTGGTGGCACTGGGATCCCAGCTGCCACCACACTGGCCCTCCAACCCCCACTCCCAACACAGCTTTACTAGCACAGCCCCCAGCTCCTGCAATGGCTACCTGAGCCACTGCCAAAGGAGCAGTGCATGGATGGCATAGCTGGGGCTCTCCCCATCCTGCCTAAAAATTTAAATAAATAAAAATAGAAATAAATGTTTAAAAATAACCATCAATTTTAGCCATGGCAATTAAAAAAAGTTAAAAATCAAATTCTGCCAAGCCTACTTGTATCCAAGCTCATAATGGGACAAATGACTAGACAAGGTGTAACAGAGAATCAGGTTCTTAGGGGGACCATGTTTTAGAGGGGGGAAGCAAAAGAAGAGGTGACTGAGACAGGATGATGCAGAAAGGGAAAGAAGTGGCTCCAGAGGCACCTTTAATGCATATCCTAAAACTGCTGGTCAGATAAAAAGGGTAGAAACAAGTTATGTCCATGGGCAGACCTTGGATTTTGACAAAGGGGGTGCAGATGGTGAGGGCATCATCCCATAAGAAACAACACGTTTTTCCTCCAGTTTAAAAGAAACTAGAAGCTTTACTAATATGCTAGGGGCCTAAGGCTGTTCAGTTTAAGATTGAAGCAAAAACTAGTATAACTTAATTGGAATGAGTTAAAAACCATCTTCAGGACTGTATAACAGAAGCTCGGTTACCAGGAATGGTTAACCAAGGGTGGGACGGCAGAACAGAGGAGAGCTTGACTGGCGTAACAGCAACACGGTTAGACAGGAGAAGGTGGCTGACACCTGTGGGATGAAGGTTAGACAGGATCAGGAAGATTATTATAGAAGCACAGAGAAGCAGGGCTGGGAGGCCTCATCTAAGCCTGAGGCAGGATCATCCCTCTCCAAACCGTCCTGTACAATCCATCATGTAAACCCTATGTAAGACTACTGCCGGCCAGACAACACAGGCCTGGCACCCTGACCTGCCCCGGGGACCGCGGGCGAGCTGTGGCAGGCAGCGTCCTCCTCCTGTGCAATGTTGCCAATACATGCTCGAGAGCGCCCCCGTGAGGCATGTAGGCGAGTGACTGCCTCGGCGCGGGCTGACTAGGAACGCGGCTCCGCGGCCGGGCAGCTGGTTGTCAACTTCGGGTGGGGCAGGGCGCAAGGGGGGGGACGGGGGCAAGTGCACCCTCTCCCCGCTCTGCCCATGGTTGTCAGCCTCTGCCTTCACAACAGCAGCTTGCTCAAGCCTGCCTCTAACCTGGCTTGGCTGATTTCCAGGCCAGGCCCCGCCTTCCCCTTTCTGGTGTTTGCAGGACACATGAACCTGCTCCCCCT
>NW_005842843.1:419530-432472 GCF_000455745.1 Alligator sinensis
GCAGGGGCTGTGGGGAGCGGGCGGGCAAAACTTCCCGCAGGGCTGGCAGCCCGGGCCCGGCCGGGGTCCGAGCATCCTTCCCGGGCAGCCGCGGCTGTTGCGTCAGCCACTCGCAAGCCCCCGGGGAAGTCGTCTGACAACTGTCAGGAAGCAATACTGGCCTCCTGCATCCAGGGAGGGATGCCGCCCCTTTGGGAAAGGCCCCCATGATCTGTTCACAGCTTCGGGGGGTTTGGGGGAGTTCCTGGATTGTTTTTTTGGTCAAGATGGGCCTGCTTGACATTGGCGCGGCAATATTTGACTCACTAAAATGTTAAATTTAGCAGTAGGACAGCTGTAATTAGCATTAAATCCTTTCCAACCCTCCTAAAAAATATTTAGTAAAGCGATATTCTGGTTCTCACCACCCAGTTTATCCATGTACTGCACCAACTGTCACACATTTGCTGCCTTTAATCTGCTATTTTTAGTTTGACTTGGTCCGCCTAGAACCTGCACTGTGCGTGTCCTTCAAGTCCCAAACCTTATTGTTCCTATTCAAACCATCAGCAGCGAAAGGTCCTTATTCAATTAAAACCCCCTTCCCCACCGCATGTTCTCAGTCGTTTTGTGTATGTGTTTCTAAAGCTACCTCTGCAAAAAATTACTCTACTTCACATTTACTTTCTAATGACAGAATTTTGAAAGGCAAAAAATAAAAAAAAAATGGCCTGCTTTTAAAATGAAAATAAACAGAAAGAGCACTGCCTGACTTATAGTGGTTTCAGTGTGTTTCCATAATTTAGCAGAAGGCAATGTTTATAGTTCTGTCTGCTGGCATGTCCCTTGATGCATTCTTGTCTTTGGAAGTGGTGCTTGTAGCTAGTGAAGAAAATGTTTGGGGACGTGGGTCTTCATTCTGTCCTGTAGTGCATGGAATTAGTCTCATCAATCAGAAGATACAGGTAGGATCTGGAATTGAAAGTCTAGGGTGCAGCATAATGTAAAACATATCTGCTGTACAGGTGATAACTGAAGTGTCACAGTTCAGTGCTTTAAGTCTAAACCCGAAACTGTACATTTCATGAAGTCCTTGGAATTACAGCCCTAAAAGTTTTATAAACCCTTTATGAAACCTCTGCCTAAGGGTCCTACTTAATAGTAAAGGGCAAAACTGTGGTTTGCACCTCTATGGAGTTAGTTTCTCTTAATTTCTTCTGCATCTTTTGCCTCTTATTAAAGATTGGTATTGCAACAACGAATAATGTGGGGTATAGTTTTAAAACTAGGTGGGAGCAAAAGAAGAAGGAGGAGAAATAACTAACATTCTCCAAAGCTGCTCGGTGAGTTTGCTCAGAACTGGCCGTGTGGCTTTATAGCTTGCATTCTCTTGGGGACATGCTCAAGAGATGGCTGCAATGTCCTGCATCACACCCTGTCAGTCTTCAGTCCAGAGCGTGGTTCAGGGACAGCACTTTCCCCTTTTTGGATACCTGTCTCCTGTTCCTAGACAAGAGTTGTACCAGTATTGCCATACTCTTCCTGCTGGACTTCTCTATGGCATTTGAAACTATTGACTGCCTGATCTGGTCTCCTGGGTGACTGCAGGAGTGATTAGAGGTGTTCAGAAATGGCTGAGGTCCTTTCTCTAAAACTGAATGCAGAAGATTGTTATGAGCAACTCTGTTTCCCCACTTGAAACCTCTGCCCTTAGGTAGTCCTACCAAGCCACATTCCCCACACTTACCAGCCTCTAACAAAGCTGTTGAGAAACCTTATAAGACAGCATACTGTGGCAGCAGTACGCAGATGACACCAAGCTCTAAAACTTCCTTAAAGTGGTGTTTGCCAGCTTTCTTTATGCATAGCTGAAACACCCTGGGAGAAGGACATCTGGCTAACACTGAACTTGGGCAAAACTGAGGCATTACAGGGAGGAGAGTGTGACACACTTTTGAAGAATGAAGATCCTTAAAACAATCTATGCTGCCTAGGGCCTGTATCCTCAGATTTAGCTGATGCACTAACTTTCAGACTTCTTGTTGCTCTTTGGTACCCAAATAGGAGAGCAAACTATAGCAGTTGCCATCTGTGACTGTCCAGAAAATTATTTTCCATCTGCTCAGATGCAGAAATGGCCACTATGAGCCTGAATTATTACAACTCATACCAGGGAGTATGTCTATTAACTGCTATGATAGGCGCAAAATGTAGCTGCTTAGCAGCATGGGTCTGCTTAGCAGCATGGGTTGGAATACATTGCCTTGGTGCTCCAGTTACTGTACTATATAAAAAATAATTTTAGGGCCTCTGATGTGGTAATCAACCTTGTGATTAGCCCCATGTATCTGAGAGACCGTTTTCCCCTAACACTGTCTTCCCCTGAGGATTCACCTTCATTGGACCATTTAAACTGTTGTCCGGGGGTGGGGGGTTGTTCCAAAGGGTACTTTTACAGCAGATGATGCTTAGTGACAATTTTTTTGATATTTTTCTGTTCCATGGGTTTTACTCTTCATTTTTTTTTCTTATCCCCATTAATTTTTAGGTCTGGCCATTTTATTTAGTGTTTTATATTCAGAGAAGATGTGGCTGCAGTTGATAAGCACATATGCGTAAAATAGAACTCAGGGTGAACAAAAACTTCATGGTAACAACATGGTGACCTTTGACATTCAGATGCAGGATCTCTTCGTCCAGCACAAACCTGGCTATATATGTATGTGGATATTAAGGAAGAATGAAAAGGGGATTGAGGCTGAGGGTGTACAGTCATATACGTAATGGCATCTGCTTAATTTTTTTTACTCCTTCCTGTAATCTGGATTGACATCTTCCCCTTCTGGAATGCTGTTTCTCCTTGGGGCCAAAACCATCTGAATGTAATAATGGACTGGCTCTCTTAGTGAGCAGGTCTTTGATTAGGAATCATTAACTGTTACATGATTATTAGAGTGTTCTGTAGCTTCCTGAAGATACAACATGTCTTCCATGCATCAAACACCTCAGTCCTTCACTTCTCTGCACAGCTAAGAACACAGGCATCCTCCAAGTGGCCTATGGGACAGTGCTCATGGAGGCATAGAGATAATCTTTTATTGATTACTCCCAGTCACACTTAGTCTGTTTTCTGTGTGATCATTAAAATAAGTTTTTGCCTTTAATGATTTTTTTTTCAACGGAAGCCTTTTTTATGAAAGTAACAGAGAACAGATTGTAAATCTGAATTCGTCTCGATGATTCTGGATGGTAAAAATACTGTTGATTGCTACTGCCAGCACTCCACCGCCGAGGGTGTCGGACCTCTAAGAATATTTCTTTAACTGAAGAAAGTTTACACAGCTTGTGGAAAATTATTTTGTAGGAAACTAAATCTCTCCAGTTCCTCCATCTCATTTCAACACTTGCCAACTTCCTCACCGATTTAGGCCTCCCCTGTAGAGTGCTGCTAATGCTTGTAAAAGCACAGAAAGTATCTGCAGTTGGTAACATTCTTTTTTCTGTTAAAGCTAGAGAATACATTAAGCATATTAGTATGTTTGATTTGGGATCTCATGTTTTTGCCTGCTCAGGTCAGCTTACTGTACTGCCATATAAGCAAGAGTCAGTTTACCATGTCATTTATGAACATAAGGGTCAATCCAGAAACTCCTGCTTCTATAAACCAGTGAGGGTGTGTATGTTAAGCGCTTCAAAAACATCCTGTCTGTGGATGTCCTTCAGAGGTTGATGCAAACTCTTCTGTATCTAATTGTTGGTTACAGCTGTGTGTGTTTATGTGCTGAATGCACCACTCCCTTCTTAGGTTTACAGATAATATTCTTAACATTCTTTAAACTATTTATTTGAAATGTTGCATAATGTTGGTATGCATCTAGCTCTTTTAAAGAGCCCCAGAAATCTTGTCCTCTTCTCCTGTACCTTGCATTGAGTTCAGTGTGAGTTTTGCTGCTGATTTCAGTGGAAGCAGAAAGAAGCTTTTACGTTGATCCAGTGCACCTCGGGGTCAGTAGGAGTCTTGCTAGGACTTCACTGGGTTAGGCCCTTTGTGGGCAACACAACAGAAATATTTTACATTGCTTTTAAAACATTGTGATGCCTTAAAAAATTAAACCTAGATGAATTGTGTGCTTATGCATAAAGGCATCAACTTCAAACTGTTGTTCTGTCTACAAATATTTTATCTACTATTTAAAAGTAGCATGGAGGGTGACTAAAACTGAGAGATTTGAGACTTTTATCTTTGTCTCCCTACTTTCATGTTTCCCTTGTCTTTTGGTATCCAGATTGTAGCTGTATTGGTCTAGAGGAAAAGGCAATCAGGACTCATAGTAGAGGTGATATCTTTTATTAGACCAACAAGATTGGTCTACTAAAGGTCAAGATTGGCCTGATGGAGGGTGTTTGTGCCTGAAAACTTGCAGTTAAAGAATTTTTTTTGCAAAAATCTTGTTGGTCTAATAAAAGTTATCATCTCTGCTATGAGTCCTGATTTCCTTGTCTTTTGACACTTGTTTGTGAATGGTCAATTTAACTTTTTTAAAATTATAGTCACTTTACCATGCACTTTGTGGGTCTTTCACACATCAGTAGAGGGAGATAAACACTTTTTTTCCTTTCTTTTTAATGTGAAAAACTGATAGGGAAAATTGCAGAAATTGACATGGAGATTCTGGAGTTGGATTTAGTACTTGACACTTCTTTCCCCCTTTTATAGACAAACTAGGGTTCAGGTTGAAAGTGTCTCTTTAAGTGATGCAGCACCTTTTGTAGTGTTTGATTTCCTCCGCATCTCCCTCCCCTGTAAAGAAAATTACAGATGTCCCAGTGTACTATAAGTTCCCTTTCATTTTCTTGATATGATATGAAAAATTAGAGGAACAGCTTGCATTTGTGCCCCACACTGGCCTATAGAGACTACCAAATGTTTTGCTTGTTATTGTATCCTGAATCACATTTCTGTGTTCCTCTGTACTGCAACAAAACATAATTCAAAAAACAGTTCTAGCTCTTTGTGGCAATGTGAGGATTTACTGCACATAATCTGAAGTGGGAAGATGAACAGCTACTTCCTATATTGCTCTGTATGTCTTTATGGGGGGGACTTCAAAGCTTGCTGTAACCGCTAAACTTCCCCAGAAGCAGCGTGCACTCAGATAACGCTTCATACCGTTATAAGAAGTCACTTGGGTAGGTGCTACTGTTCAACTATATGTGAAGGGATGGGAGTAAATTTGAAAAATCTGAGTTTGTTTGGAGAGCAGAAATTCAGTGACTAAGTAAGCATGCCATGGGAATTAAAGTAGCAGAACACTGGCTTTTATACATGACCTTTCTTAAAAGGAGGCAGAATTAGCTAAGAAAAGGTTTATTTTGTGCAAAACATGCATATACTGGAAAAACAGTTGTTTGTTTGTTTTTTTAAAGTTATAGTGATAGACAAAGATGGCTGTGGAGTAGGAACAGTGTACTTGCCAACATGTGGTGTCTAATCATTAAATAAATCAATCAATAAAACAAAAGAACTACATCGCACTTCAACAGCTATTCCTTCCTATAGGTAGGTACACATTATACATATAAGATGCAGAAATGTGTTAGTCTATATGTTTTAAAGGAAACATACATTTGAAAAACACTTTTATTTCTCTTTCCTGTTCCTGGCACAATGATTAGAATTCTAGTGTAGACTGGCAGCCACTGTCTGATATATTGTACCATTCAATTCAAATGAGAGTAGGAAAAAGATCTAGCATACACAAGGCCAGTGAGTTGTTGATGGGGGAAAAAGAAGGTGCTTGTTTGTGGCTAGGTTTGTTGATAGTTTGTCATCTCTTATTGCAATAAAGACATGTATGTGAGTAATATCTTAAAAATGGTGCAGTCCAAAATCCTACTTGACATGTTGCTTTTTGGCAGAGGCGCACTATTAGAAGTTTAGCTATAGATACTTTACATGCCTGAGACGCTTCACTGTCTTGAATCAGTAATGGTATGCAGCAAAACCTCATGTTTCTTTCTGCACTTGAGGTGTGGTGCCTTATTTCTGACTGACATGCATTTTGTGAAATTCTCCTGTTCAGCTATCAAAATAACATTTTTGGTCATGAATACATTAACTAGGAAAGTACCATGTACAGCCTGGCTACCATACTTTTATCTGTGTAATGGGTTGGTATTTTAGGTAAGCTGTTGGCTTTTTACTCCTGTGTCCACTCAGGGCAGTTTTCCAGGACTTAGTGGTAAAAATGGCTAGGTCAGGGCTATGCTGTTGCTACCATGCTGCAGCTGTGCTCCTTCTGATTGTGTTTTATTCCTGACATTATTCTGAAGCTTGGGCTCTTCCACTTGCTCTAGCAGGTGGAAGTTGTTTTTCTTTTTTGTGGTAAAACAAAAAATTGCAAAAAAATACCCCCCCGCCCCCCGAAGCCGTTTTAGGGTGCCATGTGAAAGGGCCCTCTGCCACCCGCTCACTTATGTGCCAGCACGACACACATGGTATGAAGTCTTCATGCCCCTCCTGACAGGTGGTAGCAGAGGCCCCTCGCTCTTCCAGAACAGAAGAGATCAGTTCTCCTCTCTGGAGAAGTCTCTTGTATTTTCCTGCCAAACTGAAGTACATCTAATTGAGTGAGTGGGCTAGGGCATGTTCACTCAAATCCTCCTGCAAAATGTTCCAGGCGCAGGGTATGGCTGACAGGCATTCATAGAATAGTGTGTCTTGGAACAAACACCTGCCCTGGAGGCACAAGACAGTTCACCCTCTAGGAGATGTTGGTTCAGGCTGGCTTTAATCTTTGTATTGTTGTTTTGATGGTATGTCATGTTTTCAAGGCTATATTTTTGTAAACATAAAAAACAGCTCAAAAAAATGAAAGCTGAGGTTCTAATATAGTAGCATGACCCCAGGGGTCAGAGAAGCCTGTAAGGCCTGTGCCTCAATCAGCCCTACTTGTATTGAATATACCTTGTATTTTTATTTGTTTTTCTGGTTAAATGTATTGTGTAACATATTGCTAGCTAGATTGTGTCCGCATGCTTTAAAACATGCATGTAAAAATGGCTGTCCTAATATTTTGTATTTTCTGGTATTTTTCAGTTTCAATGCTGCAGGTTGAGCAGTTCAATGTTTGATATTTATTGAGATACAGATCCATTTTTTTAAGTTGCATTTTTCTCCAGAAGCATATTTTTGACATTTGTCACTTTGTTCATTTGCCAGAGAATAGCAGCTGTGGGAACATACCAAGCTATCTCATGTCTTCAACTTGGGTTTGAGGGTGGTACTTGAAACCTGTGACCACTTGCCTTTAGAGCTCTCTCTGCCTGGTAATAGATGGGAATGGAGTAGAAGTGCTTCAGATGAGACAGTTCTTAAATAAATAAATAATTCTGCAATTGTGTACCAAGAGTTTGAAGTCATCACCTTACTTTAGATTTGGCCAACAAATTGCAGCATTGAGCTTTGTCGGGATAGTTGTGGCAATCTGGAAGTACATTTTTTGGTGACAAAATTTGTATCTTGCTTTTTCAGAGGGGAAAAAAAGTCTTTCCTAACTGCACACTGCAGATACACACCTGAGAATGGAGAGTTTGGTTTGTTTGCACCATGCAGTTCTGTAGTTCAAAGTAAACTTGTCTGATTGACATTTGCACTTCATATTATGAGCTAATTTTATGTACAGAAATGCATTCTTGTGCTGGAATTATTTGTAATGGCTTGGTTTCTAATTTTGAAAAGGACATTTGAGAAAACGCCCTTGCGAAGCCTCCACTTCCTCCCTATGGCTCCATGTTACCACATCTGAATGAGGAAGTAAAACCAAATGGCTTCCTTTGCATAGGTTTTAGACACATAGCTACTTTTTTTACTTCAGGCATTCACTTTTTGCATTGAGTGACCTGTGTTCATCTCCTCTCTAGCTGCACATCAGAAAATCATGTTTAGGACTTGCTTTTACCGTGGTTTTCTGAAACGTTGCTGCTGGTCTAGGTTTATCTTCATCTATATCTGAAGAGTAATTGATGCTGAAACAACTGCTGACACCCACTGTCTTCAGCAGGTGTTTTTTTTCAGTTAGGCCAGGCAATGAAGTAAAGTACTACTTGTTGTGAGCTGGGTGGCTGAATCATCTTAGAGACATTCCACCAGTAACAAATTTAACTTCAACCCTTTTTTCAGGAATAAATAAGTAGGAGGAAGTGTGTTGAGGACTTTCAAGTCTCCCTGAAGTCCATGAAAATGGCAGATGTGCAGCATGTTGAGAATCATGTTGCATTTAGGCCCTTAGCCTGTATTAAAGGTATTAACAGGTGTTTAAATTTGTATAATGAGTAGTCTCATGGCATATGTGATGGAAGCCATAAACCATTGCAGGAACAAAAACATTTGTGCCTAAGTATATATTTATTTAGAAGTCTAATATTAAACATAGCTTCAAGAATAGACAGCATTGAAGACAAAGCTTTGAAAAGTCTGACAGTTTAAATCTGATACAATTCCAGCCAGGTATGTTTTAATTTTTAAAAGTGATAAAAGAAAATAGATTTTAGCACAATAATTAATTTGCAGCACTCATTGCGAGATTGATAGCAAGATTCATAGAATTACTGGACATTTACACTAATAACAGGAATCTCCAGGGTTCTTAATCCTTAAAACCTTTGAGAAGAATATAAAACTTCATTCTTCAGGGCTTAAACCTTTCTCTACCTATTAGAGGTTAGGATGAGTCTTTAATGATGGTACATTACCACACATCTGCCTTCTGTAGGATTTGTTGCAGCTTCCTTTGAAACATCTGAAGTTGAGCACTGTTAGAAATGAGATGTAATACTGGAAGGATTTGGTACGGCAATTTATGTATTCTGTGAATTTTTTCCCCCTTCCAGCATGGTCCTAATTCAGCAAAGCATTTAACTTCAGACTTGTGATGGATTTATTGTTATTTTTCTGGCTTCAAGCTCTATTCAGCAATTACTGAAGTCAGTAGAAGCATTCTCATTCATTTCCGTGTACCCTCCATTAAGGCTTTTTGTCTCTGAAAAGCCAAACAGCTGAAGCTATTCTGCTTAAAGAAAGTACCTTTTAAAATTTGTAAATGGTAAACAGTATCACTGGGGAGAATGAGGATAGCTTACATTTAATTTGTGTTATCAGTCATGTGGAGTTGAAAAGGCTCTTAGTTGGGTTACTTGTTTCAATGCAAACTTAAAAAGCAGCCTGACTGGTAGTTGGGGATGCAAGGTCTTGCATCTTACTGGAGTTTATGTTGACAGTTTGTAGCAGGAAAAAACAGCTGGTGAATTTATGGGGTCTTAAAATGTATTTCAGAACAGTGGAGAAAGTTTGTATGAGGACAGTTTTTAAGTGATGCTGCCTAGATCTTACCCAGAAATCTGGCAGAATTATTCCCATCCCATCATTATAGTCACTCACTGGACTTTGTGTGGTGGTGGGGGGGTGGTACACAGGTGCTGATGTAATAAGAATATAGCACTGTGGGGGCATAGAGGTGTTTCAGCCTCCTGGCTGAAGAGCTACAGAGTCACCTCATATAGGCAAGCTTCTAAGCCAGGGGTGATAGGGTCCACCCACTCCAGTCTGTCCCCTCCTAGACTGTCTGTGTTCAGCAGCTCTGCCCAATCCCGGTGTTCCTGCAGTGGTGATGGCAGCTGTTCCAGCTGCTGCTACCACCACAGGAAAAGGGGCTCTCCCTGGTGTTACCATGGGAGCTGTAGCAATGGGAGGGGCTCCTGGGGTTCCCAGAAAAAAAAAGGAGGTGTTCCTGTGGAGGGGGCTGTGGAGCACTGCTGGCTCTGCAGGAGCAGGGACTCTTCCCACTGGGGTGAGGCAGCACAAAGAGGGGCTGTGGGAACGAGCTCTTCCTAGTGTCCCTGCAGCAGTAGTGGCTGTTCATTCTACTGCTGCAACAGGAAAATCAGCTTACTGCAGCTGGGTAATTTGTCAGGGAGCCAGCTGCTCTCCCTTCTCCTGTCTCAGAGGCAGGAGAGAGAGACAGAGAGCGAGCGCTGAGCATTGTGGGATGCTGGGGGTCCTAGAGCCTCCCAGTGTGCTACAGAGAATTTCCTCTTTGAAGAGGTATAATTTTCCCCATGTTTTTGCCATCTTTATAGTGCTACAAACGGCCTGAATGGTGGTACGCTTATTTTTTATAGTACTATTGGGGCATAGATAGCACTACAAATGTAATACTTGTCCGTGGCCTAATACAGTCAAGGCACGGACATTTTTATCAGAGACGTAGCTTAGTGTGATATGTCTTACTGCTCCAGTTTAATGTATTGGGACAGTTTATGTAGATGTAAAATGATATTTTCATACCTCAGTGACAAACATCAATAATTTTTAGGGTTATTAATTATTTCTTTTGTGTCTCATTTAATATGTTTATTTTCTTCTGTCCATTTCAGTAAAAAAAATTTCTCCATTGTGTGCTGAACTATTCTGTTTTTCTTAGAACTCTTTTGGTTATTTTTCATGACCATAAAATTGCCGTGATATTTTGTTTTTTCTATGCATGTTCTTAACTCTGCACAGGAAGGTTGGCTCAAGTGAAGTTGTTGTCCTTTGCAATACCACTCCCCCAGGGCTAGATTGTGCCCTGTCTTGTATGACAGCCACAGTAAGGGACTGTGGCACCCTGGTTGGGAATCATTGCTCTAGTTCACCAGGGGATGTGTGTGATTTGCCAGTCACAAATATTCAAACTCACATTTAAGGTTTCCACTTCTCCCAGACTGTCAACCATTGTACCGATTTAAAGATTCTGAGCTTGAAAATAAGGGTTACATTTGTGTCCCTTCTGAGTTTGCAGCTGGGTCACATTTTTATACTTCTCTCTCTGTCCATGAGAGAGAGAAATGCACATTTTTCAGTGAAAACTGAAATTCTTGGATAATCACAGAGATTTTTTTGACCTGGGGCTTTAAGAAAAGTATTAAATATTACAAGACTCGGGATCACATGGCAAGAGTTGGCAGCATAAAATACACTGGATCTGTCATGGTTTTTGGGTACTTTCCCCTAGGAGCAAAGGGAATCCAGAAGGCAGATCATAGCTGTGAGAGTCTCAGACTCTGTTAGCTGGTCTAATATGGAAAGGGAATGCCACAGTGTATTTGCCAGAAGTCCCAAGCAAAGGATAAGTCATGAGTTGGCCCCTGACCAGCTGCCAGCAAGGCTCAAGATTTATTGTGTGACTGTGTTCTTCTTAAATACCTTCAGGTTGCTTCCAGCTCATACGCCCTGTTCTAGCCTCCTATTTTGTGTCTTTCAGGGAGTTAGTTTCCTGGATGTTTAAAAGACCACAGGGCACAGTATTTTCCTGTGAAAGGCAGATTGCAGCACTTGAAAGCCTGTGATAAAAGGTGAGGAATATGGGTGTCTCCAATTCCTACACCCTGGCACTGTGTGCACACAAATTTTAACTCTGGAGTGGAATAACAGCACTAAATAAATCAATTTGACATTGATTTGGGAAGGTGCAGAGATAGATGTGTTGGGGTTTTTTTGTTTTGTTTTACTGGCAGCATTCTCTGAACCAGCCCTATTGCTACAGGGAGTGATTTAGGGTGGAGGAAGTTAAAATCCTGTTATGCTGAACTGTTTAACATTGATTTGCTCATCATATCCTTCAGTTGTTGTTCAACATGTCTTGGGTGAAAAATGAGAGAACAAAAGCCTAAAATACCCCATATTGTCTGTGTGTTTTGATGTACTTGTCCACATGACACACAGCATTTATTTTCAATTTAAATTCCTAGAAAAGGTCTTATTTAGTTATGGACTCTAGGAAGGTTTCCAAAATGCTCT
Organism: Alligator sinensis; assembly: GCF_000455745.1. Classification (NCBI taxonomy): domain Eukaryota; kingdom Metazoa; phylum Chordata; order Crocodylia; family Alligatoridae; genus Alligator; species Alligator sinensis. The sequence goes on from NW_005842843.1 coordinate 431,346, forward strand.
GAAAACCCAGTAAATACAATGTGCCAAATTCTAGAACTATTGCTTTTGTTTAAGTAGAGCACACTTAGCACAAATACTGCCACTGCATCCTGCTTTATGCAGGGGGAGATCTTCAGTGTAATTGGTTGCTGATCCTTTTGACATATGCCAGCTTGTCCCTGTTGAGACTTTTTTGGGGGAGGGGGGGCGGATTGTCTCCATGTATGTGATTTGAGGTGTTTTAAATGAAGACCAAGCTAGATATTGGGAGGTCTGCATGAGGATTGCGGTGCTGGGGAAGGGTCTTCGCTTGTGCCAGAGGGAAGACCTAGGAGAGGCTGTAGGAAAAAGCTTACAGCAACCTCAAGGACTGAACACCCGAGGGAACAGTGAAGCAAAGGTGTTAAGTGGTATGAGTGACTGCTGCATTTGTGAGGTGGCTATACAAGTGTGTGCTTGCAGTGTCCTGTGAGGGAAGGAAATGGCATTTGCCCTGTTTTACAGATAGTCTGTCTAGGCCTTAATTCCATAAGTAACTTGGACAGAGTCAAAATCAGGAATTGATTCCTGATGTGGCGAAGATAAATTTTTGATCAGCTGATTCCAGTGTTGGAACCATAAGGTTATCTTTCCTCTCTGAATGTTGGGGTTTTTTTTTTAGTTTATTAAACTAGCTGACGGAAAGGCACATGATGCCATGTGAAGGAAAATAAACAATGGTGTACACAGTATCCTAGGAAGAGTTTAAATTTACGCTCCAAATACATACTTTCCTTACATTCTTGATTTTATAATGCATGAACACTATGCTCCCTATTATTATGGAATTGGCTTTGTTAGACCTGCAAGTATAGAAAAGATAGTTGACAGAATTCTGGAAGGTATATGTCTAATGTGTCAGTTTTCTTGCACTTTGAGGATCTCTTATCTGACTTGAGTCTGTAAGTTATTTGATTTCTCAGGGCAGGATGCAAGAAAATAGTAACAACTTAGGCACATAACAGTTTTATAAGCAGGGCAGGATGTGTCTTTTACATTATGGCACAATTAAAAACAAAATTAAAAGCTAATCTAAATAAAATGACTTGATCAACATTTCAATTTTTTGCATGTTTACCAACATGGGTTTACTGGAAGCCATTTCCCTA
>NW_005842843.1:432503-445893 GCF_000455745.1 Alligator sinensis
TACCCTTGTTGGTCTACAGCAATAGATATATATTTTTGAGATTTTTAAATTGATTCCTCTGCCTTTGCTTATGTTATGCAATGGTTAGTCAAACCTTAAAAATGATCACTTTTTAAAGAAACAGTGTCAACATGCAAGAAGCACACTGGACAAAATAGTTGCAAGAGACTTATTAAGCAATAAATTGGAAATAACTTCCCATTTCCTGCTCTGCTGAGGAAAAACTGTGTATCAGAGTCATTGAGCACCCTGTAAAGTGGGTATCTCTGGTAATGTGAAAGAATTGCTGAGAGTATAGAACAAACAAGTCTGAGAACAATGTAATGTTCTAATACATCCCAAATTATGGGGGACTAGCACCATTATATGTTTAGAACAGGATGGATAGGTTCAGAGAAATTCACGTGTTTGTAGAAATTGTACAACTTGCTGATAGTGGGTTGGATGGTGTGATTTTTTTTTTTTAATTCTTTATTTTTTATTTTTTTGTGTTGTGTGCTGTTTCTCTAGGGCTAAATATGGTGCCTGTTCTGGCTGTGATTACTGGTAATGTCTTGCTTATAAAAGAATTGCCACAATAACATTTTTTTCCTTTTTAAAGTACTTTACAATGACTAATGAATCTTCTCAATAGCTCTGCTAGACAAAGAAGAATCATCTTCATTTTACCAAAGGAAGTAGGAAGTTAACAGATTTGCCTGAGCCCCTAGGGTGTCTACACTTCAGTTAGAAAGTATTATTACTGCTTGTGTAGGTGCACCTTTGCTAGCTCAGGTACTCAGCTGCACAGGCTGCTTCAGACAGCAAGTAGGTACCTTGGCAAGGTTGTGCAACAAATGCTGAAGGCAGTGCTGTTATGGCTACATGACTGTTGATACCTGATCTGGTTTGGTTATAAGTAGGTGTATCTACATGAGCTACAGTCACATATCCTGATTGCAAAGTAGGTATGCCCTCTGTGTCAATCAGGGTTAGCATGTAGGAGTTCCTGGCTTCTATTAATGTGCGCAGACCACACACGCTTTTAATGTCTCTTTTATAACTGAAATGAAATCCATCTTCTCTTCTGTAGCACCATGTAGTAAAACTTGCTGTGTTCTGAGGTACATGAGCAAGTTGCTAAAGGGTTCCCTGGAAAATAAGGCCAAGTAACAGCGAATTTTCACAAACTCAGTTTCAAGAACTGTAACAGGATTTAGGGCAAGTGCTCTTTGAGTTTTTTTTCAGGCATACTACTAAAGAAAACCTAATAGAGATGGACAAAGATGCATGTAGCTGTGTTTTTATCTTTGTTATTTACATTTGACATTAGAATGCCCTAGTGTGGATGTCACACTACTCTTGCACTAGGTGCCTGTTTTCATTCACCGATACAGTATATGCCAGGGCAGTTGTTCTGCTTTTTGTTTGTTTGTTTTTCTTTTTAAAGGATTCTTGTTAAACCACAAAAATAACAAAACTGGTTTAATGCATTTGCTGGTCATGCATGGTCATTGTTCAGAAGCTGTTGCAATGAATTATGCTGGAGCATCTTAAGTGAGCATTTACATAATAGCTGTTTCAGGTATACAGATAGAATTCCAGAAGTAAAACTGTTTGAGGATAGTTACTTCTTTAAATCAGCTATTCTTGATACTGTTTGTAGTGGCATTTTTTGTATGCTGAGTTTTGAAACAAGGTCTTGGAGAAAGAATAGTTCAGCTTGTGGAGTCTTTTGGAATGTTCAGACAGTGTCTTGATATTTATTTTCTTAACCCGTACAACTATCATTTGAAGTCACAGTAGTTATTTTCACAAATAATTGTCTCTCTAAAAGGATGAATCATTTGCTTAGTCAAAGGGTAACTCTCTTCCGTTTCTATGCTGAAGTGTGGAGTCTTTGTTGTTTTTTTTTCTTTCCACAGTGTAGTTGCACTGAGCTTTGGGCTTCACTTACTACAAACCAGATCAGTGCAGAGAACATACTTGCACTTAGATTCAACCTAAACCAAATTTTAAAACCAGTTGGACTTAGTTTTTAAGTGGCTCTGACCCATAAACTGATTTTGAGGCAGATCTGTTGGCACTATAGACAAGTCTTAAAAGCCTAAATGAACCCTCCTGAAAATGAATCAAATGGAAGGTGCTTTTCTTCTCCTGTGAAGTTTCCTCACGGCATCTCCCCTTATTTGGGAGAATTTGGGTAGGGCAGGAGGGTGCTAAAGCATTTTCATGAATAGTTGGAGTTGTCCTGCCATGCTTCCTCCTCCAGCCTTACTCTTACAAGTCAGTGTCCGAGGAAGAAAATAGCGTGAGTCAGGATGAGAATATAGATGTTCCTGGCTCCTGCAGTGCTACCATTAAGCAGAGTATCTGTCCCTGTCCTATCTCTCCATTGGAGAGAGTGCTGGTGTAGCTTATTTTCTTGGTCCCTGCTATAGAAGTTTCATGGGGGTTGGGAGAACGGGGGAGCATACCGCAGGATGGGCCACTTTGTCTTTCAGATAACTGTCATAGTTAGGGCTACTTGGTTATGTTATTCTTCATTTTCATTAGCAGGGGAGATCCTGGGCCTCTAGTATCTGAGAGGTAACATTCAAGTGTTCCTTTACTCTTGTACTTGCTGTCATAAGGTAAAAATAAACAATTTGCTGCTGCTTGACGTTGTCTACACTTGGAAATGTACTGAAATAGCTATTCCAAAGGAATTATGCTGGGTAATTAGTTGTAGTATAAGCCCTCAAGTGGGCACTCATTTCTGATTTTTACTTTGTAAGTAAATTAGCAATTATGTCATTATTGGTGTATTTCCAAGCCTAGAGTGATGGTAATAGAAACAAAAAAAGACAAGCTTTTGATTATCTCATCAATTCAGAGAGGACTTAAAAAATCCTACTACCATACAATGGCAAATGTATAGAACATGACTCAAAATACTTCACATTCATTAGCTAACATGCACAAGTTAATTTTACATGATAGTTATTAAGTAACAGATTGCAAGGAATACCATTTAGCTGTGTCTATTTGATAATTATAAGCAGTTGTTTAATAAAGCCAATAAACTCTTGATGTGAAAAATACAAGTGAACAGTAAGTTTTAATTAATGGTGTTAGTGTGTCCTGTGTAAGCACCAAGATGCTTTGCTGAAGGATCTGGATTTCTATAGTGCAATAAGCTGAAAATATAGCAAGGAATTCATAAATACGAAGAACGAGTGAGACCTGCTTGGGTATTAGGCTGCCAGGCTTTTTCCCACTCGGGGGTGGGGGGCATGGCTAGACCCCTGCCAGCATGCTGAGGCAGAGGAGAAGGATGGGGGTTTAAATCCCCTTCCCTCCCCGCTCAAGTGGCTGGGGTAGAAGTGTGGTCAGAGGCTGGCCCCAGGCCAGCAGCCTGAGGTGAAGTGGGGGGAGGGAGGTTTAATCTTCCCCTCCCACTTGCACAGGACCACAGCTGGAGTCTGCCTGGCAGGGGTGCTAGACTTTCCCCACCTCCCTCCACCTCTTCACCTCAGGGTGCTGGTCCAGGGCCAGTGTCTGGCCACGACCCTGTCCCTGCAACTTGAGTGGGGGAGGGGTGGGGGGAAAGCCTGGCAGGGGCTGCTGCACCCCTGCCAGGCACACCCCTACTGGGGTCCTGTGCCAGTGGGAGAGGGGAGGGAGGGGGGTTTAAACCCCCCTCCCTCCCTGCCTTGGTCTCTCCATGCCAGCAAGGGGCCAGGGTCTGGCCACATCCCCTACTCCCTCCACTTGAGCAGTGAGCAGGAAAATCCTGGTGGGGGCTGCTTCCCCCCTCCCCCTCCAGGTACACCCCAACTGGGGACCATGTAGGCCAGGGTGGGGGTTTAAACCCCTCCTGAATCATACTCAGTGGCCTGCCAGAGTGGCCTGCCCCCCTCCTCCCCCTTCAGCTCAAGCATGGAGGGATGAAAAGCCTGGAGGACTTCTCTTCCACCTTTCCTCCAGCCTTCCGGCCCCTGCTGAAGGGAAGTGGGGGCTTGCTCTAGCGCCGCCCAGCTCCTAGCCTGAGCTACTGCAGACATGTGGCTGCATTTTTGAAGTAAAAAGTGAATGTCTGTTCACTTGCTTCTCAGTTCAATCTACGCAGTTTAGACTAACCTGCAACGATTGAATCGATTCAGGCTTGGGCTTTTTTTTGAATGTCTGTACTTAGCCAAAATGAATTTAATGCAGCTGCATTAGTGTAGGGCTGGAACATGTCTGTAAAACTACTTTGAAACGGAACTTATTAGTATGTCCCCACTGGTACAGTAAAACAGCTACATTACATTTATTTTGGGATGTAACGTATGTGTAGATCAGATGTGCACTGTGCCTCAGTGCAGTTCTTTCAAGTGCGGCCTAGAGGTAGTGTAGACATGCCTTGAGGCTCTCTGTGGCTCAGTTACATGTACAACAGCAGTGTTGGAGCACTTATGCTTGTGAGCTCATTACAGTAACAGTGGCCAAATAAATACAGCCGGATTGGGCACAGAGGTTGTAGGAATCAGTGTACTGGTGGTGGTGGTTTTTGTGGGTGCAAAGGAAACTTTTAACTCAAAAGGGGCCAGATGTGCATCCTTTTCCAGTGGAGCAAGATCAGCCAATGCTGAGAGAGTTTTTTCTGGGGGATTTTTGGGAGGGGTTGACTCCAAATCTTACTTTTCCTGAATCATAAAAAAATATTGTACTTACAAGTACAAAGTTGTTCCCCTGTCTCTTTTTTTGAATGACCTTCAATAATTCTTTATTTCCTGTTGTTGGCTTAATGTGATCATGAATAGTCCTGGAAGGAAAAACCTGTAATTGTACAGTTTTAATCAATTTCTTGCTCTTATTTACAGACTTCATTTGTGGAAGTATGATAGAATGTATCCCCACAAAAAATCAAAAGACCAAGTTATACATTGTAAACTTTGTAATGAAAGTGCCTGGTAATGGCAGGTCCATATATATATATGTGTGTGTGTGTGTGTGTGTGTGTGTGTGTGTGCGTGTGTGTGTATTTGGCCAGCTCCAACAATTAAATGGAAAAAAAGCAACATGATTTGTTTTCATAATACTAATATACGCAGTTTCCAGAATTGGAAAGCATTATATGACCTGTCTTACATCTTGAGGTTTACTTTACCTAGAGGTATAATATAAACACTATTTTTAATAGCTGCTGTTCAGTCAAAAATAACACATCTGCAGCATTATTAATATTTATTACAATAGGCATATAAAGAGATCTCTATCCAGTTAATGAATAATCCAGGATTAGCCTTATACATTACCCTAATCAAGCAGAGGTGAAAGATACAGAATTTCCAGTGTTGATACATTTATCCATTTAGATAGACTCGACATAAGTCAACTGCTGTCTTCCACATTTAATGAGATGGAAGGAAAGAGGTTTTCTGATTTTTAGGTCTTTTGAGGCCAGGAGTGACCCTTGATTAACTGATCTTAATAGATACATAACACAATGAATTTTAACAAGCAGATAAGAGCACAGGCCAGAATAGGAAGAGAACGAGTATTTAGATGAGTTAGATATATTCAAGTTACTAGTGACTGATTTAATTCACCCCAGTGTGCTTATGGGACTGACCAAAGTTATCTCTGACCTATTAGTGATAGTCTCTGGAAACTGGAGATGAACGAGGAAAGTCCTGTAGGACTGAAGAAAGGCACGTCTAATATGTATCTTTTACAAAGTGGGGTAGAGGGGAGAGGATTTGGGAAGCTGTTGACTGCTAACCTTACCTACAATCTCCAGAAAGTTACTGAAACAAATTATTTAATAATCAGTTTCTAGGCACTTACAGTGATAGTGGTTTTTGTTTGTTTGTTTGTTTTAAATAAAACTGGCTATTTGGGTTTGTTAAGGACAGATCATTTCAAACTGATTTATGGTGCGTGCACAGCTGGTTGAAAAAACGCTCTCAAAGAGTAGTTAGCAGTTCGTTGGAAGAAAGGATGAAAAGTCACATGTTCTTGATAAACTGGAAAAAGAGTTCAAAACTCCAAAGATAAAATTCAGTAAATAGAAATGCAAAATGTCATGTAGGAAGGATAAATCAAATGCCCAAAACAAACATGATGGGCAGTAACTGGCTAGGCAAGAGTATTGCAGAAAGCAGCTAGGCATCATAGGGGATCTCAGGTTAAATAAGTGAACAGTGTGATGGTTTTGCACAAAAGGGTAACCTCATTTTAAGTTCATCAGGCCCTACCATAGACCCATTAAGTCAATGGCAATTGGCTAACCCTTGTTTCAACAATGTTTGTTGAAGACCTTGTTTCAGGTCTTCACAAGGAGTTTATACTAGCAAACCTCATCCCAAATCAACATTTTCCCAGTAAAAGTTTTCTAGCATAGACCTGGCCACAAGATTCTGCTGAAAAATACTAATGGTTACCATCAAATGGCTCTTGGATTCAAAGATGATTACAGACCCTTCTTGAGCAATAGCTGTGCCAAGCATTTTCCTTACCTACACTTACCTGCTTCTGCCAGTAGAAGTTCTGCTGGTAGCCAGCACCATCACCATTTAGCTCACAAGAGGACATCTTTGCACAGCTGCACTGCAGGAGCGGTGCCAGTGGAGTACAAAGTGGGATAAGGTATCTTTGCAAGCTGCTAGATGCCAGGAAAAAGCTTTACTCTGGAGATGTTGGTATTCTGCCAACAGAAAGGGGATTTGATGTCAGCAGAGACCTTTGAGCGTAGGTGCACACATTTTTTCTGGCGGAACTTGAGTGTAGACTAGGCCTCGGGCTCAACAGACTGAGCAATCAAAAGAGATACAAATGGTGGGGCCATTTCTCCAGGTCCTGGGCACCATGGCAGATCAGAGCTGAAGTCATTTAGACTGAAAGGTTTCCTTGCTTGGAAATGCAGGGTTTAGGATATCAGTTGTTGCCCATGTATGTCTGTGACAGAAAATTTGGAGGAGGGGTTGTGAGCATGGCCTTCAGGAAATGGAGGAGTAGGGTTTCTTGACCCTAGAAGTCACTCGAATGTCAGGGTTGGGGACTTCTAAGCAAGGAAGGCCCCTGTTCTTGGTTTCCTACTGTAGTCAGGGAAACAGAACTTAGTGTACATTTTTTGAAAATGAGATTACACTCATACCAACAGTTGTGTATCCCAATGGAAACAACCCTGCAAGACCGAACTTCAGCTAACAGTTTTAGCTAAAAGGAGCAGTTATAATGCACAGTGTCATGTTCCTCATGTGGGAGTAATTTTGAGAAATGCCTGCATCTAGACAATTTTCTGCTGTGGCTAAATCTGGAAGGCAAGAATTAAACAACCTTCTCTGTCCCCAGCGGGCACTTGCCACAATCATGATTGTATTTATTGGTCTCAAGTGTTTTCCTCGTCCACCCCCCCCCCCACCTCTTTCAGCTTTCCAATAAAAGCTTCTCAGTGCTATGCAGATCTAAATTGATAAATCATAAAGAAGTTTTTGGCATGAATAGGTGGAATAGATGCTGTGGGATTTTTTTGTCTCAGAAGCACATAATTCTGGTTTCAGAATGGAAGAGGAGGAAAATGAGTTTTATGAAATGGAAGCTGTCAAAATAAGAGAGAAAATGCACTATAAAGGCATCCTCTTGTGTAAGGAATTGAAAACGGATTGAATATACAAAGTCTAATATAGCTATGGACATAATACATTGAACCTTTCTTGTATTCAGATGCATTCTTAATGCTTGAATGCTGAGTAGTACTGTATTTTCTAGTGCACAAGACTTATTTCCTCAAAATAACAGGATACAGTTTTGGGGAAAAAATGCAATAAATTTGATTGAATTTGTTAGCTTTTACTGCTATGAATTAAATTGGATTTGGTATGCAAGCCATACCTTAATTTTAGACTTTTTTGAAAAATCTTATGCAGTGGAAAATGACAACTGTTTCATTAAACACTTAATTTTAAAGCCATTAAATTTCCTATATAATGTTAATAATATTTTCATTGTGCTATTAGACCAGGGGTGGGTAAAATATGGCCCGGGGGGCGCATCCAACCTGTGAGGCCATTCTGTCTGGCCCACGAGGCCCCTAAAAAATTTAGAAAATTAATATTTATCTGTCTTTGGTTCCTGTCAAAAATGATAGGAACCAGGGGCAGTAGGACCCAGGGGAAGCCTGGTGGGCTCTCACAACAGCAGGCCCCCCCCAGCTGGAAGCCTCAGCAGGGGCTTGTGGCCTGGGACCGTGTGGCTTCACCATGCTGGAAACTCAGCTAAGGGGTGGGAAAGGGCAGGGGAGGACCCCGGGCAGGGAAGGAGTCCGGGGAAAAGTGGCCCCTCCTGCGCCCCCTGGACAGTGCTTCCTGCTGCAGCCGCTTGCAGCCGGCGGGGGGGCTGTCCTGAGCAGGCACAGGCACCGGGCATGGAGTGGGCGAGGGGCTGCTTTTCCCGTGCCCAGCACCAGCTTGTAACCCACCCCTGCTACTTGCCTGGGCCCCACGCCGACTCTGGGCTCGCCTGTCGGGTCTGCGCATTGCGGTAGCAGCTGTGGCCCGCCCCCCCCCGTTTGCCGCGTCGGGCAGTGTTTGTTTCTGCTGCCCGCCCGGAGCTTGTGTGCTGGGCAGCACAGAGGCAGCAGTGGCAAATGCTGCCAAGCGCAGTGAGCGGGTGGGGCTGCACTTGCTGCTGCCATGGCGCAGCCTGGACGGGCGAGCCTGGAGCCGGCACGGGGCCCAGGCTCCCTGCAGGGGCGGGTTACAAGCTGGTGCTGTGTGGGAAAAGTGGCCCCTCTCCTGCCCTGTGGGTGGTGCCCCGCACTACAGTTGCTCACAGCCCACATGGGGCTGCCTGTGCCTGCTCAGGACAGCCCCACGCGGGTTGTGGGCGACTGCAGCAAGGAGTGCGGGCCACGGAGCAGGGGAGAGGCCGCTTTTCCCCCACACTGAGCGCCAGCTCATTCCCTGCTGGGGAGCAGGGGGTCGGGGCTGCATGCTGCCCCCTGCCTGTACCGCAGGGCTGGGGGGCACTGGGAGTGAGTGGGTGCACGGGTCCTGCACCGGTGTCCTGGGGCCAGTGCTGGTAGGAGCTCTATGGTGCTGGGCCAGCTCCCCCCTCTCCTTGCTGGAGTAGCCTAACCCAGCTCCACAGACCCCTGCCAGCCTGTGCCACACTCTGGGCCCCACCAGTGCTGGGCCTGGGACATTGGTCCCAAGACACTCGGACATTGATCCCAAGATGGTGACCAGGGGGTGAGGCACCTGTCAATTGGCAGGGCTACCCATGTGGCCCTCGACAGCTTGCCAAAACTGCATAAATGGCCCTCTGCCCAAAATAATTTGCCCGCCCCTGTATTAGATAAATGACTACCACTAAAATGGAGTGGGGCATGCTAAACTGCCACCATGATTAGTAGATTTTAGGCATGTTCATAAAACTAGTCTGCTAAACCAGTTCTACAAAGACTAATGAGCAAATTGTGCAATAGCAGGAAGATAAACATAGGACCCATACACTGACACATTGTTCCCTCCATGTAAGAAGGGGATTGACTTAAGATTTTACTGGCATAGTGCTTTGTAGTATACTTAGGGTAACATTAAACCCCTTTTTACATTTCTATTACTTTATAGTTTAAAGAAATCCATTTTATAACTCTTTATTCCTGCCAGTTGCTGGACCTTTGCCACAATACATTTTAAAGGATCAATCGGATCCTTTAAATAAACTCCAGCAGAGAGGAACAGAGGTTTGAAAAAGTTACATGGGCAGATATAATGTATCCACAGCAGATTCTTAAATACATGTAATTGTTTCTCATGATTAAAGCACCTACACCCTGGTTGCTTGAGAGGCCTTGAAGGCAAGATGAAATGCATCAGGATATTGAAAGCAATTAAATACTAAATGAGGTTAACAAAATAAGTATGGAGGACTTGACATCTGCATATCCAGAATACCTGGGGCTGACTCTATTCAGATATTCTAATAATTTGTAAAAGACAGACAGGAGTCCTGTGGGGTTCATGCCAAATCTTCCTTTTAAGTCCAAGCTCTCTAACCATATTGTAAACATGTTCTTCACTATTGGAGATTGGCCATGATCCATAGCTACATGAAACTGCTGCTCTTGAAAGCTTTTGAGCCTTTTAAATGCATCATCCCTTTCCACACTAGTAAAATGTGACTGCAGCTGTTACAGGGTTTCTTCCAAATACAAGTAGGGCTTTGGAGAGTTTCAGAGTGCACTGAACAAGTGATACATTGCTGTGTCTTCACTGGGAAAAGGATAGGTGGATTTTTGTTGGCGGGGGGGGGGGTGAGTTTCATTCTTGCAGTTTCTTCTTTCCTTAACTTAGAGGTTTGCATCCTGCAAGTTGCCTGAATTGTCTTTAAATAGACACTATGATGAAGGTATTATGGCTGCTCTAAAAGCCTATGGCAAATGTTACATTTATTGCATGATTAGCATGTTCATTGCACCATAAATAGGAACATGCCAGGTGTTCAGCCAGTTTCTGGTGCCATAAAATGGCAAATCAGCCACAAAACTGTTTCACACATAAGGTAGAATATCTTTGTGGCTAGTTTGTATGGCACTATAAACTGAATGTGTGGTATCAGGGGTGGGGTAGCCCTGGATCTAATACCCAACCATCAAGTGGTTTTAGCCACTGGGGCCAGGACAGTCCTAGTACTGATGTCAGCAATGGAGTGCTGGGTGCATGGGCTGCAAGGGAGCCCCCTGCCAGGAATCTTTCACCCTGTGTGCCCGGCAACTTACGGGAACCCTGCATGTTTTCTTCCTTGCCCTGCAGCCCCTGTCATAGCTGTGGCACACTTTAAAGTGCCACTTGTGATAAGCTTTGGGACTTGCCAGAGCCTGGTATGTTTGCTGCCTTGCTCTGCAGCTTCTGTCAGTGTGCCAGGCTGGGCTGCCATATGTGTAAGATTAAACTCCCTGTTGGGGGAAACCCCTTGGCTCTTCTTGACACTAACATTACAAACAGCATTTGCATTGTCAGGTTCCTGTTAAAATAATGGTGCAGTTTGGGTCAGTTGCTGGTTCTGAAGATTGTCTGTCCTGCTATGCATGTGTTGTTGGGATGGGGAACTGGATCCCATTACAGCATATTTTAACATCAGCCACTGCCTGTACAGGCATCAAGAGCTGTCTTTTTTTCCTCATAGATCACACGTCAAAGATGACTTCCCTTGCAACTTTTTCTAAAGGGGTTGCAAAGGCCATTAGTCAGCACACTTATTTAGTGTTCCTGAAAGCTTTAAACTTATAACCCCACCTCCTTCTTCCCATAAATCATTCAAAATATGCATCTGGTTCTAGAGTCTTTAACTATGCCTGCTGTTTGTTAAAGATTAATATTTTTTTGATTATTCCCTCTGCACTGTGGCCAGTAACATTCAAGAAAGATTACGATAGGGTTTGTCTCACATTTAATACGACGAGGTAATGATATCTTGCCCTTTTGAGAGGGTCTTCCTTTTGTGATCACTTCATGTTTTTCACATCCTCTCCCATATATCACTCCTAATAATTTTGTTTTCTTACCTTTTACTGGCTCTCAGCCTGCTGTTGAATGTTTATCCTAGTTTTCTTTTCACTCCACTGCCAAATGTTTGACAAATTCTGCCAGTTTTTACCCTTTGGTTTCGCCTGTCCTCACCAGTTATACAACCTGGCCACTTATCTCAGTCTTGGCTATTTTCTTCTGTCAGTAGTCAGTTCTCCTCTCTGTCTTCCTATATGTCTTCCTTCTCCCCAAAATGCTGCTCTGAAACTACCTATACTTGTTGTACCATGTAATTCCCCTCCATGAATTCCTCCATTGGCTTCCTCTTTTCTTCTAGGAGTTTACGTGTCTCTCTTTGGCCTGCTGTGATTTTGGTTGCTATACCCTCACAGCAGTGCTGAATGTGTGCAGAGTTCTGTTCTTAAGACCTGTATGTATGCTGCAATGACCAAGGGGATGGCTATACAATGCATTTTACCAAATGGCTACAAATATGGTGATCATCAATAGCACTTGGTGAGTACAGACTGCAGAGTAGCAGCACCCAATAGAAGACTTGGCAAAATTAAATAACATTTTCAGCTTATGGAAGTTATCGTCTTTTCTGCACCAAAATAATTTAAACTCTGTGGCACAGAAAACCCATTCACTCAAGAATCTGCTTTTGAAGGTCATTCCCTCACATGTGGTCATAAAACATGACACACACTATTTTATATTCTTTCTGGTTTTGAATTATCTGGTACTAAAATATGTGCGTGAAGCACTCATTCATTGTATTATGAAGCATCTCTTCCTTTCCTCTCTCTCTAAAAACCCAATTGCATCTGTTAAAAAAAAAAAAAAGAGAGAGAGAAACACCTTACTATTTATTTAAAATAATTTATTCTGTCAGGTTGCTTATAAAGCCAAAATTCAAACTACATTAAAACCACAGCCTGATTCTACAAGCTCAGAAATTTTATTGAATTTTAAGGAACCTATTTAATGTACAGCTGTAGGCATAACTTGAAAATACAAATACCAAATGTCTCCTAATTATTTTTCTTATAATGGGACTAAATATGTTTGTGTGGCATGGGAATAATTTAAGTACATCCTTATTTTACATCTTTTCATATTGTGGGATTGTATATGTAATTTATATCAAAATATCCTTGAAATGCTATAACGTAAGCTTATAGTTTGTTACCTTATGGGTAAGGGTCTACATAACTGGAGGAGGTGGCCAGCTGATTTCATGGGAAGATCCCAGGGACAGTTGCCATATTCACAGAATGAGATCACGGTAGGCTCCCCACTCCACAGCTGCGGCCAACAGGCCCTGGTGGCCCTGCTCCTCGCCACTGATTGGCTGCAAGGGCTGTCCATCATGCAGTCCTGCCCCTTGCTGCCGATAGGTGGAGAGGGACGAGGCCACATGACAGGTAGCCCTCTCGGCCAATAGGTGGTGAGAGACTGGGGCAGCAGCCATGGTGGACTACACAGCTGGGCTGCAGTTCGGGGAGTGGCAGCAGTGCCTGTCTCCTGCCCCCCCCCTGCACTGGCTGGGCAAGCAGCAGCGGCGCCCGCCCTGCCGTGCTGGCTGGCAAGTGGCAGCAGGACAGAATCCCTGCTCCCAGTGCTGATGTGGGAGTGGCGGCTATGCCCTATTGCCACTTGCTGAGCTGGTGTAGGGGGTGGGCACGATACAGGAATGGCTTGGTTCAGGTGGAAGGGGGCAAGTGGCAGCAGGGCATAGCCCCCTGCTCCCAGTGCTGCCGTGCCTGCATCAGCACTGGGAACAGGGGCTCTAACCTGTCGCTGCTTGCCTGCTGGCATGAAGGGGCATGAGATGCGGGTGTGGCAGCGCTGGGAGCAGGGGCTATGCTCTGTTTCTGCTTGCCCGCTTCTGCCCAGAGTGAGCTGTGCCA